>NC_088399.1:60796090-60888590 GCF_034236695.1 Oncorhynchus nerka
CACACACAGACAAAATGAGAAAAAATCCTGAAAATCACATTGTAGGATTTTTAATGAATTTGCAAATTATGGTGGAAAATAGGTATTTGGTCACCTACAAACAAGCAATATTTCTGGCTCTCACAGACCTGTAACTTCTTCTTTAAGAGGCTCCTCTGTTCTCCACTCGTTACCTGTATTAATGGCACCTGTTTGAACTTGTTATCAGTATAAAAGACACCTGCCCACAACCTCAAACAGTCACACTCCAAACTCCACTATCCACTAAGGACACCAGAAACAAAATTGTAGACCTGCACCAGGCTGGGAAGACTGAATCTGCAATAGATAAGCAGCTTGGTTTGAAGAAATCAACTGTGGGAGCAATTATTGGGAAATGGAAGACATACAAGACCACTGATAATCTCCCTCGATCTGGGGCTCCACGCAAGATCTCACCCCGTGGGGTCAAAATGATCACAAGAACGGTGAGCAAAAATCCCAGAACCACACGGGGTGACCTAGTGAATGACCTGCAGAGAGCTGGGACCAAAGTAACAAAGCCTACCATCAGTAACACACTACGCCGCCAGGGACTCAAATCCTGCTTAAGCCAGTACATGTCCAGGCCCGTCTGAAGTTTGGATGATCCAGAAGAAGATTGGGAGACTGTCATATTGTCAGATGAAACCAAAATAGAACCTTTTGGTATAAACTCAACTTGTCGTGTTTGGAGGACAAAGAATGCTGAGTTGCATCCAAAGAACACCATACCTACTGTGAAGCATGGGGGTGGAAACATTATGCTTTGGGGCTGTTTTTCTGCAAAGGGACCAGGACGACTGATCCGTGTAAAGGAAAGAATGAATGGGGCCATGTATCGTGAGATTTTGAGTGAAAACCTTCCATCAGCAAGGGCATTGAATATGAAACGTGGCTGGGTCTTTCAGCATGACAATGATCCCAAACACACCGCCCGGGCAACGAAGGAGTGGCTTCGTGAGAAGCATTTCAAGGTCCTAGAGTGGCCTAGCCAGTCTCCAGATCTCAATCCCAGAGAAAATCTTTGGAGGGAGTTGAAAGTCCATGTTGCCCAGCAACAGCGCCAAAACATCACTGCTCTAGAGGAGATCTGCATGGAGGAATGGGCCAAAATACCAGCAACAGTGTGTGAAAACCTTGTGAAGACTTACAGAAAATGTTTGACCTCTGTCATTGCCAACAAAGGGTATATAACAAAAAGTATTGAGAAACTTTTGTTATTGACCAAATACTTATTTTCCACCATAATTTGCAAATAAATTCATAAAAAATGTGATTTTCTGGATTTTTTTTCTCCTCATTTTGTCTGTCATAGTTGAAGTGTACCTATGATGATAAATTACAGGCCTCATATTTTTAAGTGTGAGAACTTGCACAATTGGTGGCTGACTAAATACGTTTTTGCCCCACGTGTGTGTGTGGTGTGTGTGTATACATATATATATATACACTGCTCAAAAAAATTAAGGGAACACTAAAATAACACATCCTAGATCTGAATGAAATATTCTTATTGAATACTTTTTCTTTACATAGTTGAATGTGCTGACAACAATCACACAAAAATTATCAATGGAAATCAAATTTATCAACCCATTGAGGCCTGGATTTGGAGTCACACTCAAAATTAAAGTGGAAAACCACACTACAGGCTGATCCAACTTTGATTTAACGTCCTTAAAACAAGTCACAATGAGGCTCAGTAGTGTGTGTGGCCTCCACGTGCCTATATGACCTCCCTACAACGCCTGGGCATGCTCCTGACAAAAGCATCCGCCAACTCCTGGACAGTGTGGTGCAAGGTTGGTGGATGGAGCGAGACATGATGTCCCAGATGTGCTCAATTGGATTCAGGTCTGGGGAACGGGCGGGCCAGTCCATAGCATCAATGCCTTCCTCTTGCAGGAACTGCTGACACACTGCAGGCACATGAGGTCTAGCATTGTCTTGCATTAGGAGGAACCCAGGGCCAACCACACCAGCATATGGTCTCACAAGGGGTCTGAGGATCTCATCTCTGTACCTAATGGCAGTCAGGCTACCTCTGGCGAGCACATGGAAGGCTGTGCGGCCCCCCCAAAGAAATGCCCCCGCCACACCATGACTGACCCACCGCCAAACCGGTCATGCTGGAGGATGTTGCAGGCAGCAGAACGTTCTCCACGGTGTCTCCAGACTGTCACGTCTGTCACGTGCTCAGTGTGAACCTGCTTTCATCTGTGAAGAGCACAGGGCGCCAGTGGCGAATTTCCTTATCTTGGTGTTCTCTGGCAAATGCCAAACGTCCTGCACGGTGTTGGGCTGTAAGCACAACCCCCAACTGTGGACGTCGGGCCCTCATGGAGTCTGTTTCTGACCATTTGAGCAGACACATACACATTTGTGGCCTGCTGGAGGTCATTTTGCAGGGCTCTGGCAGTGCTCCTCCTGCTCCTCCTTGCACAAAGGTGGAGGTAGCGGTCCTGCTGCTGGGTTGTTGCCCTCCTACGGCCTCCTCCACGTCTCCTGATGTACTGGCCTGTCTCCTGGTAGCGCCTCCATGCTCTGGACACTACGCTGACAGACACATCAAACCTTCTTGCCACAGCTCGCATTGATGTCCCATCCTGGATGAGTTGCACTACCTTAGCCACTTGTGTGGGTCGTAGACTCCGTCTCATGCTACCACTAGAGTGAAAGCACCGCCAGCATTCAAAAGTGACCAAAACATCAGCCAGGAAGCATAGGAACTGAGAAGTGGTCTGTGGTCACCACCTGCAGAACCACTCCTTTGTCTTGCTAATTGCCTATAATTTCCACCTGTTGTCTATTCCATTTGCACAACAGCATGTGAAATGTATTGTCAAGCAGTGTTGCTTCCTAAGTGGACAGTTTGATTTCACAGAAGTGTGATTGACTTGGAGTTACATTGTGTTGTTTAAGTGTTCCCTTTATTTTTTTGAGCAGTGTATATACATACATACACACACTCTGATGTAGATGTCTTAACTGGCTTGCCAAAACTATAGTTTGTTGACAAGAAATGTGTGGAGTGGTTGAAAAACGAGTTTTAGTGACTCCAACCTAAGTGTATGTAAACTTCCGACTTCATCTGTGTGTGTGTGGTACCTGTCCACAATTTGGACACACCTGCTCATTCAAGGGTTTTTTCTTTATTTGTACTATTTTCTGGTACAAAGAGTGTGCCAAGGGTGGCTACTTTTGCCCAGTGTGCAAAGCTGTCATCAAGGCAAAGGGTGGCTACTTTGAAGAATCTCAAATATAAAATATTTATTTTTAAACACTTTTTTGGTTACAACATGATTCCATATTTCATAGTTTTGATGTCTTCACTATTATTCTACAATGTAGAAAATTGTAAAAATAAAGAAAAACCCTGGAATGAGTTGGTGTGTCCTAATTTGAAGTTTAACACTCACTCACACAGCTTTTAATACTGTTAAAGCTTCAGGCATTCTAGATGAGTAAGACTATAGGTAAAAAAATAACTGGCTCTATGGATACAAAGAACAGAGCTTTTTATTCATTTTTTTGTCCAACAATGTTATGAAAACACTAACCATCTGTACCGTTTTAGATAACTTCACACACACAGGCCTACACACTCTCCCTCCCACACCCGTTATACTCTTGCTCTCACACACACCACATTCTTGCATATACAGCCTAACTTTTTTAAGCTTCTCTTTTTAGTAGCCTATTCCTTTTCAGTCCTCTTTTGCCCATACACATTTGTGCCTAGTCAGTATTCAAGTTATCAGGTTGCTAGCTAGGTAACATGACTAGCTAGCTAAACAATGTAGCTTGCGTGTAGTTTTTAAAAACGACTCACGACATGCGCACAAATCCGCAACCGAAAAAAAAAAAAACTTTTTACATGATTGTGGCTAGAGGCACACGGTCTTCAACAATGTCGCTAAATGCCCAAGCATTGACCGTAACTGTGTTCCATGTTGTGCTATGCCCTTAAAGGGTTCTATGTGGGAAACACGTGCGCTTAACCTCTTGAGTGAAGGGGGCAGTATTTTGATGTTTGGATGAAAAACGTACCCAAATGAAACTGCCTATTTCTCAGGCCCAGCGTCTAGAATATGCATATAATTGTCAGAATAGGATAGAAAACACTAAAGTTTCCAAAACTTTCGAAATATTGTTTGAGTATAACAGAACTGATATTGCAGGCGAAAACCTGAGGAAAATCCAACCCTGAAGTGCTGTTTTTCCTGAAAGCTCCCTGTTCCATTGCCTGCCTTCACTCTATTTAAAGGGATATCAACCAGATTCCTTTTCCTATGGCTTTCCTATGGTGTGAACAGTCTTTAGACATAGTTTCAGGCTTTTATTTAGAAAAATAGTGAGAAAGATCACATCACGTCATTGTATGGCTGGGTGCCAGCAGCGTTTTGCATGCGCAACAGCTTGGAGCAGACATTTTCTCTCTCTCTCCTATCGAAGAAGCTACAGTCCCGGTTGAAATATTATCGATTATATTTTGTAAAAACAACCTGAGGATTGATTCTAAAAAAAAAAGCGCTTGACATGTTTCTACAAACTTTACAGATACTATTTGGAATTTTCGTCTGCTCCATCGTGACCGCTCGAGCCTGTGGATTTCTGAACATAACGCACCAACCAAATGGAGCTATTTTGGATATAAAAATTATCTTAATGGTACAAAAGGAACATTTATTGTGTAACTGGGAGTCTCGAGTGCAAACATCCAAAGATCATCAAAGGTAAGCGATTAATTTGATTGCTTTTCTGACTTTCGTGACCAATCTACTTGGCTGCTAGCTGTTTGTAATGTTTTGTCTACTGAGAGAGATGTCCTTACATAAACGCTTGTTATGCTTTCGCTGAAAAGCTTTATTGAAATCTGACACGCCAGGTGGATTAACAACAAGCTAAGCTGTGTTTTGCTATATTGCGCTTGTGATTTCATGAAAATTTAATATTTTTAGTAATTTAATTTTAATTTGGCGCTCTGCAATTCAGCGGAGTGTTGACAAATGATCCCTGTAACGGGATGGGTGCATCAAGAAGTTTTAAATGATTCCGTGCGGTGAAGAAATGGAATACTAGATTAACGGCGTCCCAGAAATGTTTGCGGCGATTTAAATATGGCATGGGTTAACGCATTATTAATCCCTAATTAATTTACATTCACAGCCTGGGGTTGATCAAGAGAAAGAGTGGAGAACACACACACACAGAACACACACAGATGTCTCTGTGGATCTCAGTTTGTGATTGCTGTGGCACCTTTCTCTCTCTTTACTCTGAAACTGCCAGTCTTACTTTGTAGAGTCAGACACCATTGTTTAAGGCTTAAGCGGAGTTAGTCACTGCAGCTCTAATCCAATCAATTTGCTGCTTTGGCACTATTTCAGTTCCACTTTCATGAAGTGTGCGTGTGCCCGTGTGTGTACCTGCATGCGTATTGATCAGTGACGCACTACGCTCCATCGACCTCCAGTCACTACTTTTACCTCGGGCATTGTGTTAATAGGTAACACAGGCACATTCAGACTACTACTTCAAACCCAAGCCAAGGAGACACACAGTATATTACATTGGCCCTCTCCAACCATCGCATCCTGTACCCCTCTGCGTACCGTTGCCCCGGCAACCTTTGTGTACCCCTGATCCAAGATCAATCTAATTGGCGTCTGCCAGCCCCCCCCCCCCGGATCCAATCAAAATCACTGGATGGAGAGCAGGTACAGTGAATTCTGAAAATATTCAGACCCCTTGACGTTTTCCACATTTTGTTACTTTTCAGCCTTATTCTAAAATGGATGAAATATTGTTGTACACACAATACCCCATAATGACAATTTTTGCTAATGTATTACAAATAAAAACGGATATCACAATTACGTAAGTATTCAGACACTTGACCTCCCGAGTGGCACAATGGTCTAAGTAGCTGTGCCACTAGAGATTCTGGGTTCGAGTCCAGGCTCTGTCGCAGCCGGCCGCGACTGGGAGACCCATGGGACGGCGCACAATTGGCCCAGCGTCGTAAGGGCTAAGGGAGGGTTTGGCTGGCAGGGATGTCCTTGTACCATCGCACACTAGCGACTCCTGTGGCGGGCCGGTCACATTGCAGGCTTACACAGTCGCCAGATGTACAGTGCTTCCTCCAACGCATGGTGCGGCTGGCTTCCGGGTTAAGTGGGCATTGTGTCAAGTGTTGGATTGTGTTTCGAAGGATGCACTGCTATCGACCATCATCTCTCCCGAGTCCGTACGGGAGTTGCAGTGATGAGACAAGACTAACTACCAAACTTGGGGAGAAAAAGGTGTAAAAAAATGATATATATATATATATGACACTCAGTGCCTTGTTGAAGCACCGTTGGCAGCTATTACAGCATTGAGTCTTCATGGATATGACGCTACAAGCTTGGCGCAGACTCTCTCTGCAGACTCTGTCAGGAAGGATAGGGAGTATCGCTGCATAGCTATTTTCCAGAGATGTTCGGTCGGGTTCAAGTCCGGGCTCTGGCTGGGCCACTCAAGCACATTGAGACTTGTCCCAAAGCCAACTCCTGCTTTGTCTTGGCTGTGTGCTTCGGGTCGTTGTCCTGTTAGGTGAACCTTCGCCCCAGTCTGAGGTCCTGAACAGGAGCAGGTTTTCATCAAGGATCACTCTGTACAATGCCATGACGCTGAAAAACATCCCCACAGCATGATGCTGCCACCACCATGCTTCAACTTAGGGATGGTATTGGCCAAGTGATGAGCGGTGCCTGGTTTTCTCCAGACGTGACGCTTGGCATTCAGTCCAAAGAGTTCAATCTTGGTTTCATCAGACCAGAGAATCTTGTTTATCATGATCTGAGACTCCTTTAGGTGCCTTTTGGCAAACTCCAAGAAGGCTGTCATTTGCCTTTTACTGAAGAGTGGCTTCCGTCTGGCCACTCTACCATAAAGGCCTGATTGGTGGAATGCTGCAGAGATGGCTGTCCTTCTGGAAGATTCTCTGATCTCCACAGAGGAACTCTGTCAGAGTGACCATCGGGTTCGTGGTCATCTCCACCTCTTAGTCATGACCCTTCTCACCTGATTGCGCAGTGTGGCTGGCCGGGCAGGCCAACTCTATGAGTCTTTAAGAATGATGGATGCCACTGTGTTCTTGGACTTTCAATGCTGAAAAAATGTTTTGGGACCCTTCCCCAGTGCCTCGACACAATCCTGTCTCGGAGCTCTACGGATAATTCCTTCGACCTCATGGCTTGGTTTTTGCTCTGACATGCACTGTCAACTGTGGGACCTTATATAGACAAGTGTATGATTTCATAATCATATCCAATCTACTGAATTTTCCACATGTGGACTCCAAGTTGTAAGAACATCTCAAGGATGATCAGTGGAAACAGGATGCACCTGAGCTCGAGTCTCATAGCAGATGGTCTGAATACTTCCTTAAATAATGTATCTCTGTTTTTTAAATGTAATAAATTTACACAAATTTCATAACCTGTTTTCACTTAGTCATGTTGGGTTATTGTGTGTAGATTGATGAGGGAAATGTTTTATTTAATCAATTTTAGAATAAGGCAGTAATATATAACAAAATGTGGAAAACGTAAAGGGGTCTGAATATTTTCTGAACGCTCTGTATAAATAAAGGAATGGATGGATGGCTGAATAAATGCCCCTTGTCGTTTATTGACCGCTGTGTGTTATCTCCTGCATGTTAGAAGCCTGTTGTCTGGTGTGTGTGTGTGTGTGTGTATTGGCATGTCTGGGTGTCTGTATAGGGCTTTTGTGCAAGACAGGAAAGGTCATTATGTGCTTGTGTGTCTGCTCGCTCTGTGTGTGTCTGTCAGGTGTCTTTGTGTGTGTGTGCGAGCGAGACGGCTTCGGCTCTATCAGATTACACTATTATTGTCTCGGCTACCTCTGCCATTAGACAGACCGAACACCCTCCCCTCTCTTTGTGTGGAATCTCCCCAAAGTCAAATCAAATCAAATCAAATTTATTTATATAGCCCTTCGTACATCAGCTGATATCTCAAAGTGCTGTACAGAAACCCAGCCTAAAACCCCAAACAGCAAACAATGCAGGTGTAAAAGCACGGTGGCTAGGAAAAACTCCCTAGAAAGGCCAAAACCTAGGAAGAAACCTAGAGAGGAACCAGGCTATGTGGGGTGGCCAGTCCTCTTCTGGCTGTGCCGGGTGGAGATTATAACAGAACGTGGCCAAGATGTTCAAATGTTCATAAATGACCAGCATGGTTGAATAATAGTAAGGCAGAACAGTTGAAACTGGAGCAGCAGCATGGCCAGGTGGACTGGGGACAGCAAGGAGTCATCATGTCAGGTAGTCCTGGGACATGGTCCTAGGGCTCAGGTCCTCCGAGAGAGAGAAAGAAAGAGAGAAGGAGAGAATTAGAGAACGCACACTTAGATTCACACAGGACACCGAATAGGACAGGAGAAGTACTCCAGATATAACAAACTGACCCTAGCCCCCGACACATAAACTAATGCAGCATAAATACTGGAGGCTGAGACAGGAGGGGTCAGGAGACACTGTGGCCCCATCCGAGGACACCCCGGACAGGGCCAAACAGGAAGGATATAACCCCACCCACTTTGCCAAAGCACAGCCCCCACACCACTAGAGGGATATCTTCAACCACCAACTTACCATCCTGAGACAAGGCCGAGTATAGCCCACAAAGATCTCCGCCACGGCACAACCCAAGGGGGGCGCCAACCCAGACAGGCCGACCACAACAGTGAATCAACCCACCCAGGTGACGCACCCCCCCAGGGACGGCATGAGAGAGCCCCAGTAAGCCAGTGACTCAGCCCCGTAACAGGGTAGAGGCAGAGAATCCCAGTGGAAAGAGGGGAATCGGCCAGGCAGAGACAGCAAGGGCGGTTCGTTGCTCCAGAGCCTTTCCGTTCACCTTCCCACTCCTGGGCCAGACTACACTCAATCATATGACCCACTGAAGAGATGAGTCTTCAGTAAAGACTTAAAGGTTGAGACCGAGTTTGCGTCTCTGACATGGGTAGGCAGACCGTTCCATAAAAATGGAGCTCTATAGGAGAAAGCCCTGCCTCCAGCTGTTTGCTTAGAAATTCTAGGGACAATTAGGAGGCCTGCGTCTTGTGACCGTAGCGTACGTGTAGGTATGTACGGCAGGACCAAATCAGAGAGATAGGTAGGAGCAAGCCCATGTAATGCTTTGTAGGTTAGCAGTAAAACCTTGAAATCAGCCCTTGCTTTGACAGGAAGCCAGTGTAGAGAGGCTAGCACTGGAGTAATATGATCAAATTTTTTGGTTCTAGTCAGGATTCTAGCAGCCGTATTCAGCACTAACTGAAGTTTATTTAGTGCTTTATCCGGGTAGCCGGAAAATAGAGCATTGCAGTAGTCTAACCTAGAAGTGACAAAAGCATGGATTAATTTTTCTGCATCATTTCTGCACCAAAGTGTATTGTGGCTCTCTCTCCATTGAAGCTAGTCAACCGCGAGCATGTCTCCTTCAGACCCATCATATCCCTTTCTAGAACAATACATGCTCATTTAGATTATTTTAGTCTAAACTACCTACAGTTGACTTGACAGTATGTGGTCCATGTGAGATTCGAACCCACAACTCCGCGGTGTTGCCAGCACTATGGTTACCAACCAACTTAACCATAGCAACCACCATACTTGTCATAGAAGTCCCTATGGATAAAGATATGCTTACTAATCGCTTGGGTAAAACATGAGCCTTCCAGGAAATTCTGATTATGCATCTCCTATCGGAGGAAGTAAAAAGAAAAGCGTGATGCCAGACACGAGCAAACGAAGCATAAACAACATTCTGAAGGCAACGCAAACGAAGCATAAACAACATTCTGAAGTCAACGCTCCCTACCCGGCATAAACTAATGCATCAAATTAAATTAGCTCCCGACTAACAATCAATTAAACGGAACGGCAATTATACATTTATTCATCCAATGAAAGAACAATGAATTCTCAGACACAATGTCATTTGTAAAAAGGCGGGTTGGTTTTGAAATACTCGACTGTAATCAAATTCTAACTCTCCTAATCAGAAGACATCAATCGCGCTGTCCAAAGTGATTTGAGGGAACGTGCCCTGTTCGCCGTTTTGGGCAATGCTTTAAGCAAAAAGGCATCCTTCAAGATTTTATTTTCAAGGAAACAAATTCTTGGTTTGGTTGCTGCAATGGCAATCCATCAATCTTCATAATCTTTCAAACTAACAAGAAGGATTTTCCTTATGTATAAAAACAGTCTATTGTGTCTCTACACTTCTGGTTCCTAATGAGTTTATCAGATGTTCAGCTGACTTTCATTTTAGTCAGTTCTCTAGTGCTAGTTTTCAAATTCAGCGGTCTTCTAAGGATGAAAACCATAGCTTGCCTGACCCTCACACAGAAGAACTTGAAATACAGTTTTGTAGGGTAATAATATGCCATTTAGCAGAGACTTTTATCCAAAGCGACTTAGTCATTCGTGCAAACGTTGGACGTACATGTGGTCCCGGGAATCAAGCCCACTATCCTGGCATTGCGAGCGCCTTGCTCTACCAACTGAGCGACAGAGGATCGTCTCAAGTCCCTTTGCCTTGAATCTACGGTAGTGAGATTTAATAAGCTTCAAACGACATGTAACTAATGCCAACTGGAGTGTTGCAAATTCAAAATAGAATATGGTTGTCATTTAGTTACCACAGCCACAAAGTCAAAATTGTCTATCGTAAATAAAATCATACATTTTTGTTTTAAGGTTAGGTTTAGGCATAAGGTTAGCAGTGTGGTTAGGGTTAAGGATACACCGTAAATTGTAGAAATAGGCAGGGTTTATGACTTTATGGCTGTAATAAATAGTGACAAACAGCACTGGAGGGTTCCCGGTTAACAATCCCTTTTTATGATGACTCTTGGCATCTTCTTGGTGATTTCTCTCGGATGAATTCATCTGCCAAGCACGTCTTGACGGTGTTGTGACTTGGAGTTGACATCTGTGTGTTTCGGTATGTCTCTCTCAACTCTCTCCTCGTATATAGAGACTCAGTCGGAGCTGGCTGTGATGTCACCGTTGCTTCCTGTCTCTGTTTTGTCACTTCCCCTCAAACTTTCAGGACATCTAATATGCCCAGCTGGCTCTGTCAGAAGCACCCGTCTGAAGGAGGGAGTGTATGTGTGTGTGTGTGTGTGTGTGTGTGTGTGTATGATTGTCTCGGTAATAGCACCAGGCTGTGTGTGTCCTGATTGCGATCACAGTGAAGGTTAGATCGGCAAGATTGTGCAGGTTTTTTATTAAGATGTGACACTCACTGATCAGGCTCTGTCTGGGTGTAATCAAAAGAAGTACACACAAAGGCACACACACTCTCATAATACTGGTCTATGGGTCATCTTTCTACGGGAGACATCTCGTAAGCAGGTCCTGTGTACCTACAAAGTCATAGATCAAGAACGGCAGCATTCTGTTGTTGGGTTTTATTTTAGGGGCAGCGATCTATTCTGCCCTCTCAACACTGCTCCATGCTCCCTTTTACCGTTCCCCTCTCAACACTGCTCCATGCTCCCTTTTACCGTTCCCCTCTCAACACTGCTCCATGCTCCCTTTTACCGTTCCCCTCTCAACACTGCTCCATGCTCCCTTTTACCGTTCCCCTCTCAACACTGCTCCATGCTCCCTTTTACCGTTCCCCTCTCAACACTGCTCCATGCTCCCTTTTACCGTTCCCCTCTCAACACTGCTCCATGCTCCCTTTTACCGTTCCCCTCTCAACACTGCTCCATGCTCCCTTTTACCGTTCCCCTCTCAACACTGCTCCATGCTCCCTTTTACCGTTCCCCTCTCAACACTGCTCCATGCTCCCTTTTACCGTTCCCCTCTCAACACTGCTCCATGCTCCCTTTTACCGTTCCCCTCTCAACACTGCTCCATGCTCCCTTTTACCGTTCCCTTCTCAACACTGCTCCATGCTCCCTTTTACCGTTCCCTTCTCAACACTGCTCCATGCTCCCTTTTACCGTTCCCCTCTTACTCTCCCTCGGGTTTCTTATTTAAATTGGTCCACTCACGTTTCTACCTGCTTCTCATTCTCTTTCCCTCCCCCTCCTCTCTTTCTCCCCCTCTCTCTCAGCCTAATCTACCCGCTTTCGCTTCCTCCAGTCACTCTCCCTCGCGCGGTCCTTCACTTCCTCCTCCGCTCTCTCGCTTCCTCCTTCTGTCTCTCTCTCTCTCAAGCTCCTCCACTTCCTCCAATCACTCTCCCTCGCGCGGTCCTTCGCTTCCTCCTCCGCTCTCTCGCTTCCCCCTTCTGTCTCTCTCTCAAGCTCCTCCACTTCCTCCTCTCTCTCAAGGTCACGTTTCTCCCTCATCTCACCACTGAATCAGTATGATGTGCTGTCGGTGTCAGGCTGTCATTGCTGACCCTGCACAGTTACCCCCTCTAAGACATATATGCATTAACATACAGACACACAAGGTGGTGACCCCATGGTTGTCAAGGTGATGGCTGAAACACATATGCACACACTTGAGTGTGAGTGAGATCGTCAGCTGACATGCATGCTGCCCTGTGTCAGGGCTGTGTCCTGATGTTGTGATATGTCCTGAAGTCCTGACGCTTTAGAACTGTGGACACCAACTGGTCGATCTCCAAGGCATTTCTAGTTGATCGCCAACCATTTCACACTGTTTGCGGTTGGCGCACCTGATTCAGCTGCCCTGCGCGCCTGGTAGGTGGAGTGTTCCGAATTTGAACCATTTCGTGTGTCTGAAGGTACAAACTCTGCCTTCCCGGTGGGCCCGGAGAGCAAATCAAGTGCACTATAGGCTTGCCGCTGGCCAATAGGATGATTCAGATTACCGTGTCTGCGGTAATGTAGCAGGCGTAAAGGAAATCTACAGCAAAATTGATACTGTGAGATTTTGAAACTTTTCAAACCAGACTAGAGAGATGCTGTTTTTATGAGTGAGTTCATGTTTAAATATTTACTCATTTTGTATTCAACACTTTTATAAGCCATGAAATGGTGTTGTATTCAACTTTGTAAAGTTGAATAAGTGTTGACAGTGCTGAGTAAGAAAGTGTTGACAGTGCTGAGTAAGAATTGAAAGAATTTAAACATGAACTCACTCGTAAAAACAGCGTCTCTCTCTAGTCTGGTTTGAAAAGTTTCAAAATCTCACAGTATCAATTTTGCTGTAGATTTATTTTACGCCTGCTACGTTACCGCAGACACGGTAATCTGTATATACGTTCTTCATACTTCCACTAAGGCTACATCCAGCACTGCAGCAGTAATGAATGAGTAGGAACGTGTATCGTTACGCTTGTGTTATTATTAGCGACTTGAGTCTTTTTTTATATCGAGGAATATCTCACTTTCTCTGTTCATAGGCGTAACAACATTCATTTGTGCATGAGGCTCAAATAATGCGCTGCCACTCGAGTTTCGCCATCAACTGGAAGACTGTGTCCCTTTTTAGTCCATGTCAGTGGAGAGGCGGACCCTCCGTCTGCTGCCCTCTGCCTCCACTGAGACTGACCGTCAGATGCAGGCTCCATCAGCCCAGTAAAATAAAAATGGAAGTATTTATACTGAACAAAAATATAAACGCAACACGCAACAATTTCTACGATTTTACTGATTCACAGTTCATAAAGGAAATCAGTCAATTGAAATAAATTCATTAGGCCCTAATCTATGGATTTCACATAACTGGGAATGCAGATATGCATCTGTTGGTCACAGATACCTTAAAAAATGGTAGAGACATGGATCAGAAAACCAGTCAGTATCTGGTGTGACCACGATTTGCAGCGCAACACATCTCCTTCACATAGTTGATCAGGCTGTTGATAGTGGCCTGTGGAATGTTGTCCCATTCCTCTGCGAAGTTGCTGGATATTGGCAGGAACTGGAACATGCTGTCGTACACATCTATCCAGAGCATCCCAAACATGCTCAATGGGTACCATGTCTGTTGAGTATGCAGGCCATGGAAGAACTGGGACATTCTCAGCTTCCAGGAATTGTGTACAGATCCTTGCGACATGGGGCTGTGCATTATCATGCTGAAACATGAGGTGATGGCGGTGGATGGATGGCACGACAATGGGCCTCAGGATCTCGTCACGGTATCTCTGTGCATTCAAATTGCCATCGATAAAATTCAATTGTGTTCGTTGCTCGTAGCTTACGCCTGCCCATACCATAACCCCACCGCCTCCATGGGGCACTGATCACAACGTTGACATGAGCAAACCGCTTGCCCACACGACGCCATACATGCCAGGCAGTCTGCCATCTGCCTGTTAGTTGAAACAAGGATTCATCTGTGAAAAGCACACTTCTCCAGCGTGTCAGTGGCCATTCAAGGTGAGCATTTGCCCACGGAAGTCTGTTACGAGGCCGAACTGCAGTCAGGTCAAGACCCTGGTGAGGATGACAAGCATATGGAAGATATTCCCTGAGACGGTTTCTGCAGATAATCTTTGGTTATGCAAACCCACAGTTTCAACAACTGTCTGGGAGGCTGGTCTCAGACAATCCCACAAGTGAAGAAGCCGGATGTGATCCTGGTCTGGCGTGGTGACGTGGTCTGCGGTTGTGAGGGTCGGCAGTTGGACGTACTGCTAAATTTTCTAAATCGTTTTTAGAGAAATAAGCTTTTTGTGTTTGGAACATTTCTGGGATCTTTTATTTCAACTCATGATACATAGGAACGACACTTTACATGTTGCATTTTTGTTCAGTGTAAATGTATGCTCATTCAACTGTGCCTCACCAGTAGTACAACAACTTATCTATTACTGGTGTGATTATATAGCCTACCTCAAATGTAGTAATAAATGGTCCAAACAACAATGCATTGGCAGGGCAATTCGAACAAAGCCAATATGCGTTGATAATGTATTGGGCCTATAGCCTAGTGCACAAACCTCATTGCTACAGTACTGTTTTTAGTAGGTAAATGTAGCTTAGGCTTTCATATTTAAAATCATGTAAAGAGTAGATCTCAGCTTGCATTTTGACTCACTTGTGATCTGGACTCAGGAAAGGTTGGTGACGACTGTTTTAGGATCTGTGCTTTTCTTGTCCTCTTTAGGTCAGTAGGTAAAGCGCTTGGAACACCAGGACAGTGGGCTTGAATAATATGTATGCACGCATGACTAAGTCGCTTCGGATAAAAGCATCTGCTAAATGACATATTATCTCCTCCGAGTCAGATGGACCAGGTCAACTCATTTCATCTCAACATAGTATTTGATGTCCTGACAATGCCACGTGTTCGTTAACGTTCGTTGTCTCCACATTTTATAATGAACTGTACTGCAGGGCACATGTTTTGCGTGCCTAATATTTGAATTGGCATTCAGCGACGTGTGTGTGAGAGTGCGTGTGTGTGTGTGTGTGTGTGTTGCATAAATGTTCCAGACAGTACAGTATGTAGAAGCTCCAGGAGAATCCACATCGTTTGGTCTAGACCAGGGATGGGCAACTGGCGGGCTAGTCGAAATGTTGTGAGTCAACAGTTTTTTATTTATTTTGAAATGTCAGTCACTGATAGTCACTCAATTAGCCCATGTCAGACAAACATTTTTAGATTAGTAAATTAGTCTAGTGGCCAGTTATCTTAACTTGTAGTAATCAAGGTCGTATTAGAGCCCGGGGGGGCCCCCATTGACTTTATTACTCTGTCTCACTCAGATATCATATTAAAGACTGGAGCAACTGCGGCCCCTCATGAGTTTTTTTTTTTTGGCCCCGACCCCCATCAGTTGCACATCTCTGGTCCAGACGATCTAATACATTTCTCCTTCACAGAGACCATTTCTGGGGGAAAGCAGTGTGGATTTGGAGTATGTGTGTGTGTGTCTCTAACATTCGCTAGTGAGAGATAGGCCCGTGCTGTGTGTTCTAGGGTTGAGCAGGGCCAGCAGTGAAGCGACTCTCTGACTCTGTGTGACTGACCGAGTCCGCTATATTTCTGTCCTGTCGTCGTCTCCCTGTTCTCACTACTCTGCTATTGCTGCAATTTCAGCTCTTTCGTCAGGACAGCGCCAACACCACCATGAATAATTGACTGAGAGGTGTGTGTGTGTCAATTAAGACAACCTGCTCATATACTGAACAAAAATATGAACGCAACATGTAAAGTGTTGGTTCATTACCTTATGCTGCAGGCAATGAAAGGCCACTCTAAAATGTGCAGTTATGTCACACAACCCAATGCTACAGATGTCTCAAGTTTTAAGGGAGCGTACACTTGGCACGCTGACTGCAGGAATGTCCACCAGAGCTGTTGCCAGAGAATAGGTTGTTCATTTCTCTGCCACCTCCAACGTTGTTTTAGAGAATTTGGTAGTATGTTCAACCGGCCTCACAACCACAGACCACATGTAATCACACCAGCCCCGGACCTCCACATCCGGCTTCTTAACCTGCGGGATCGTCTGAGACTAGTCAACCCGATAGCTGATGAAACTGTGGGATTGCACAACCAAAGAATTTCTGCACAAAGTGTCAGAAAACGTCTCAGGGTAGCTCATCTGTGTGCTTGTCATCATCACCAGGGTCTTGGCCTGACTGCAATTCGGCATCGTAACCGATGCATATCTGTATTCCCAGTCATGTGAAATCAATAGATTTAGGGCCTAATGAATGTATTTTACTTGACTGATTTCCTTATATGAACTGTAACTCATGTTACGTTTTACATTTTTGTTCAGTGTACGATGTGATTGTGTGTGTTTTGCGTTCCTGTCCTTCAAACCGCTAACCACCGACTCTGACAGGAACGACCTCTAACGTAGGAAACTGAAAAATCTAGAACACCGCAACAGTCAGTATCTGTAGCAGCAGGGTTAACAACATGTCTACCGTCAGTATCTGTAGCAGCAGGGTTAACAACACAACGTGTCTACTGTCAGTATCTGTAGCAGCAGGGTTAACAACACAACGTGTCTACCGTCAGTATCTGTAGCAGCAGGGTTAACAACACAACGTGTCTACCGTCAGTATTTGTAGCAGCAGGGTTAACAACACAACGTGTCTACCGTCAGTATCTGTAGCAGCAGGGTTAACAACACAACGTGTCTACCGTCAGTATCTGTAGCAGCAGGGTTAACAACACAACGTGTCTACCGTCAGTATCTGTAGCAGCAGGGTTAACAACATGTCTACCGTCAGTATCTGTAGCAGCAGGGTTAACAACGTGTCTACCGTCAGTATCTGTAGCAGCAGGGTTAACAACACAACACGTCTACCGTCAGTATCTGTAGCAGCAGGGTTAACAACACAAGGTGTCTATCGTCAGTATCTGTAGCAGCAGGGTTAACAACACAAGGTGTCTATCGTCAGTATCTGTAGCAGCAGGGTTAACAACACAAGGTGTCTATCGTCAGTATCTGTAGCAGCAGGGTTAACAACACAACGTGTCTACCATCAGTATCTGTAGCAGCAGGGGTAACAACACAACGTGTCTACCGTCAGTATCTGTAGCAGCAGGGTTAACAACACAACATGTCTACCGTCAGTATCTGTAGCAGCAGGGTTAACAACATGTCTACCGTCAGTATCTGTAGCAGCAGGGTTAACAACACAACGTGTCTACAGTCAGTATCTGTAGCAGCAGGGTTAACAACACAACGTGTCTACCGTCAGTATCTGTAGCAGCAGGGTTAACAACACAACGTGTCTACCGTCAGTATCTGTAGCAGCAGGGTTAACAACACAACGTGTCTACCGTCAGTATCTGTAGCAGCAGGGTTAACACGACGTGTCTACCGTCAGTATCTGTAGCAGCAGGGTTAACAACACAATGTGTCTACCGTCAGTATCTGTAGCAGCAGGGTTAACAACACAACGTGTCTACCGTCAGTATCTGTAGCAGCAGGGTTAACAACACAATGTGTCTACCGTCAGTATCTGTAGCAGCAGGGTTAACAACACAACGTGTCTACCGTCAGTATCTGTAGCAGCAGGGTTAACAACACAACGTGTCTACCGTCAGTATCTGTAGCAGCAGGGTTAACAACACAACGTGTCTACCGTCAGTATCTGTAGCAGCAGGGTTAACAACACAACGTGTCTACCGTCAGTATCTGTAGCAGCAGGGTTAACAACATGTCTACCGTCAGTATCTGTAGCAGCAGGGTTAACAACACAACGTGTCTACTGTCAGTATCTGTAGCAGCAGGGTTAACAACACAACGTGTCTACGTCAGTATCTGTAGCAGCAGGGTTAACAACACAACGTGTCTACCGTCAGTATTTGTAGCAGCAGGGTTAACAACACAACGTGTCTACCGTCAGTATCTGTAGCAGCAGGGTTAACAACACAACGTGTCTACCGTCAGTATCTGTAGCAGCAGGGTTAACAACACAACGTGTCTACCGTCAGTATCTGTAGCAGCAGGGTTAACAACATGTCTACCGTCAGTATCTGTAGCAGCAGGGTTAACAACGTGTCTACCGTCAGTATCTGTAGCAGCAGGGTTAACAACACAACACGTCTACCGTCAGTATCTGTAGCAGCAGGGTTAACAACACAAGGTGTCTATCGTCAGTATCTGTAGCAGCAGGGTTAACAACACAACGTGTCTACCATCAGTATCTGTAGCAGCAGGGGTAACAACACAACGTGTCTACCGTCAGTATCTGTAGCAGCAGGGTTAACAACACAACATGTCTACCGTCAGTATCTGTAGCAGCAGGGTTAACAACATGTCTACCGTCAGTATCTGTAGCAGCAGGGTTAACAACACAACGTGTCTACAGTCAGTATCTGTAGCAGCAGGGTTAACAACACAACGTGTCTACCGTCAGTATCTGTAGCAGCAGGGTTAACAACACAACGTGTCTACCGTCAGTATCTGTAGCAGCAGGGTTAACAACACAACGTGTCTACCGTCAGTATCTGTAGCAGCAGGGTTAACACGACGTGTCTACCGTCAGTATCTGTAGCAGCAGGGTTAACAACACAATGTGTCTACCGTCAGTATCTGTAGCAGCAGGGTTAACAACACAACGTGTCTACCGTCAGTATCTGTAGCAGCAGGGTTAACAACACAATGTGTCTACCGTCAGTATCTGTAGCAGCAGGGTTAACAACACAACGTGTCTACCGTCAGTATCTGTAGCAGCAGGGTTAACAACACAACGTGTCTACCGTCAGTATCTGTAGCAGCAGGGTTAACAACACAACGTGTCTACCGTCAGTATCTGTAGCAGCAGGGTTAACAACACAACGTGTCTACCGTCAGTATCTGTAGCAGCAGGGTTAACAACACAACACGTCTACCGTCAGTATCTGTAGCAGCAGGGTTAACAACACAACGTGTCTACCGTCAGTGTCTGTAGCAACAGGGTTAACAGCACAACGTGTCTACCGTCAGTATCTGTAGCAGTAGGGTTAACAACAACGTGTCTACCGTCAGTATCGGTAGCAGCAGGGTTAACAACACAACGTGTCTACCGTCAGTATCGGTAGCAGCAGGGTTAACAACATGTCTACCGTCAGTATCTGTAGCAGCAGGGTTAACAACGTGTCTACCGTCAGTATCTGTAGCAGCAGGGTTAACAACACACCGTGTCTACCGTCAGTATCTGTAGCAGCAGGGTTAACAACACGTCTACCGTCAGTATCTGTAGCAGCAGGGTTAACAACACAACATGTCTACCGTCAGTATCTGTAGCAGCAGGGTTAACAACGTGTCTACCGTCAGTATCTGTAGCAGCAGGGTTAACAACATGTCTACCGTCAGTATCTGTAGCAGCAGGGTTAACAACACAACACGTCTACCGTCAGTATCTGTAGCAGCAGGGTTAACAACACAAGGTGTCTATCGTCAGTATCTGTAGCAGCAGGGGTAACAACACAACGTGTCTACCGTCAGTATCTGTAGCAGCAGGGTTAACAACACAACGTGTCTACCGTCAGTATCTGTAGCACTAGGGTTAACAACACAACGTGTCTACCGTCAGTATCTGTAGCAGCAGGGTTAACAACACCACGTGTCTACCGTCAGTATCTGTAGCAGCAGGGTTAACAACACAACGTGTCTACCGTCAGTATCTGTAGCAGCAGGGTTAACAACACAACGTGTCTACCGTCAGTATCTGTAGCAGCAGGGTTAACAACACAACGTGTCTACCGTCAGTATCTGTAGCAGCAGGGTTAACAACACAACGTGTCTACCGTCAGTATCTGTAGCAGCAGGGTTAACAACACAACACGTCTACCGTCAGTATCTGTAGCAGCAGGGTTAACAACACAACGTGTCTACCGTCAGTATCTGTAGCAGCAGGGTTAACAACATGTCTACCGTCAGTATCTGTAGCAGCAGGGTTAACATCATGTCTACCGTCAGTATCTGTAGCAGCAGGGTTAACAACATGTCTACCGTCAGTATCTGTAGCAGCAGGGTTAACAACATGTCTACCGTCAGTATCTGTAGCAGCAGGGTTAACAACACAACGTGTCTACCGTCAGTATCTGTAGCACTAGGGTTAACAACACAACGTGTCTACCGTCAGTATCTGTAGCAGCAGGGTTAACAACACCACGTGTCTACCGTCAGTATCTGTAGCAGCAGGGTTAACAACACAACGTGTCTACCGTCAGTATCTGTAGCAGCAGGGTTAACAACACAACGTGTCTACCGTCAGTATCTGTAGCAGCAGGGTTAACAACACAACGTGTCTACCGTCAATATCTGTAGCAGCAGGGTTAACAACACAACGTGTCTACCGTCAGTATCTGTAGCAGCAGGGTTAACAACACGTCTACCGTCAGTATCTGTAGCAGCAGGGTTAACAACACAACATGTCTACCGTCAGTATCTGTAGCAGTAGGGTTAACAACATGTCTACCGTCAGTATCTGTAGCAGCAGGGTTAACAACACAACGTGTCTACCGTCAGTATCTGTAGCAGCAGGGTTAACAACATGTCTACCGTCAGTATCTGTAGCAGCAGGGTTAACAACATGTCTACCGTCAGTATCTGTAGCAGCAGGGTTAACAACATGTCTACCGTCAGTATCTGTAGCAGCAGGGTTAACAACATGTCTACCGTCAGTATCTGTAGCAGCAGGGTTAACAACACAACGTGTCTACCGTCAGTATCTGTAGCACTAGGGTTAACAACACAACGTGTCTACCGTCAGTATCTGTAGCAGCAGGGTTAACAACACCACGTGTCTACCGTCAGTATCTGTAGCAGCAGGGTTAACAACACAACGTGTCTACCGTCAGTATCTGTAGCAGCAGGGTTAACAACACAACGTGTCTACCGTCAGTATCTGTAGCAGCAGGGTTAACAACACAACGTGTCTACCGTCAATATCTGTAGCAGCAGGGTTAACAACACAACTTGTCTACCGTCAGTATCTGTAGCAGCAGGGTTAACAACACAACACGTCTACCGTCAGTATCTGTAGCAGCAGGGTTAACAACACAACGTGTCTACCGTCAGTATCTGTAGCAGCAGGGTTAACAACATGTCTACCGTCAGTATCTGTAGCAGCAGGGTTAACAACATGTCTACCGTCAGTATCTGTAGCAGCAGGGTTAACAACATGTCTACCGTCAGTATCTGTAGCAGCAGGGTTAACAACATGTCTACCGTCAGTATCTGTAGCAGCAGGGTTAACAACACAACGTGTCTACCGTCAGTATCTGTAGCAGCAGGGTTAACAACACCACGTGTCTACCGTCAGTATCTGTAGCAGCAGGGTTAACAACACAACGTGTCTACCGTCAGTATCTGTAGCAGCAGGGTTAACAACACAACGTGTCTACCGTCAATATCTGTAGCAGCAGGGTTAACAACACAACGTGTCTACCGTCAGTATCTGTAGCAGCAGGGTTAACAACACGTCTACCGTCAGTATCTGTAGCAGCAGGGTTAACAACACAACATGTCTACCGTCAGTATCTGTAGCAGTAGGGTTAACAACATGTCTACCGTCAGTATCTGTAGCAGCAGGGTTAACAACACAACGTGTCTACCGTCAGTATCTGTAGCAGCAGGGTTAACAACACAACGTGTCTACCGTCAGTATCTGTAGCAGCAGGGTTAACAACACAACGTGTCTACCATCATTATCTGTAGCAGCAGGGTTAACAACACAACATGTCTACCATCAGTATTTGTAGCAGCAGGGTTAACAACACGTCTACCGTCAGTATCTGTAGCAGCAGGGTTAACAACACAACGTGTCTACCGTCAGTATCTGTAGCAGCAGGGTTAACAACACAACGTGTCTACCGTCAGTATCTGTAGCAGCAGGGTTAACAACATGTCTACCGTCAGTATCTGTAGCAGCAGGGTTAACAACACAACGTGTCTACCGTCAGTATCTGTAGCAGCAGGGTTAACAACACAACGTGTCTACCGTCAGTATCTGTAGCAGCAGGGTTAACAACACAACGTGTCTACCGTCAGTATCTGTAGCAGCAGGGTTAACAACACAACGTGTCTACCGTCAGTATCTGTAGCAGCAGGGTTAACAACACAACGTGTCTACTGTCAGTATCTGTAGCAGCAGGGTTAACAACACAACGTGTCTACCGTCAGTATCTGTAGCAGCAGGGTTAACAACACAACGTGTCTACCGTCAGTATCTGTAGCAGCAGGGTTAACAACACAACGTGCCTCCGTCAGTATCTGTAGCAGCAGGGTTAACAACACAACACGTCTACCGTCAGTATCTGTAGCAGCAGGGTTAACAACACAACACGTCTACCGTCAGTATCTGTAGCAGCAGGGTTAACAACACAACGTGTCTACCGTCAGTATCTGTAGCAGCAGGGTTAACAACACAACGTGTCTACCGTCAGTATCTGTAGCAGCAGGGTTAACAACACAACGTGTCTACCGTCAGTATCTGTAGCAGCAGGGTTAACAACACAACGTGTCTACCGTCAGTATCTGTAGCAGCAGGGTTAACAACACAACGTGTCTACCGTCAGTATCTGTAGCAGCAGGGTTAACAACACAACGTGTCTACCGTCAGTATCTGTAGCAGCAGGGTTAACAACACAAGGTGTCTCTCGTCAGTATCTGTAGCAGCAGGGTTAACAACACAACGTGTCTACCGTCAGTATCTGTAGCAGCAGGGTTAACAACACAACGTGTCTACCGTCAGTATCTGTAGCAGCAGGGTTAACAACACAACGTGTCTACCGTCAGTATCTGTAGCAGCAGGGTTAACAACACAACGTGTCTACCGTCAGTATCTGTAGCAGCAGGGTTAACAACACAACGTGTCTACCGTCAGTATCTGTAGCAGCAGGGTTAACAACACAACGTGTCTACCGTCAGTATCTGTAGCAGCAGGGTTAACAACACAACGTGTCTACCGTCAGTATCTGTAGCAGCAGGGTTAACAACACAACGTGTCTACCGTCAGTATCTGTAGCAGCAGGGTTAACAACACAACGTGTCTACCGTCAGTATCTGTAGCAGCAGGGTTAACAACACAAGGTGTCTCTCGTCAGTATCTGTAGCAGCAGGGTTAACAACACAACGTGTCTACCGTCAGTATCTGTAGCAGCAGGGTTAACAACACAACGTGTCTACCGTCAGTATCTGTAGCAGCAGGGTTAACAACACAACGTGTCTACCGTCAGTATCTGTAGCAGCAGGGTTAACAACACAACGTGTCTACCATCAGTATCTGTAGCAGCAGGGTTAACAACATGTCTACCGTCAGTATCTGTAGCAGCAGGGTTAACAACGTGTCTACCGTCAGTATCTGTAGCAGCAGGGTTAACAACGTGTCTACCGTCAGTATCTGTAGCAGCAGGGTTAACAACTCAAGGTGTCTATCGTCAGTATCTGTAGCAGCAGGGTTAACAACACAAGGTGTCTCTCGTCAGTATCTGTAGCAGCAGGGTTAACAACACAACGTGTCTACCGTCAGTATCTGTAGCAGCAGGGGTAACAACATGTCTACCGTCAGTATCTGTAGCAGCAGGGTTAACAACATGTCTACCGTCAGTATCTGTAGCAGCAGGGTTAACAACGTGTCTACCGTCAGTATCTGTAGCACCAGGGTTAACAACACAACGTGTCTACCGTCAGTATCTGTAGCAGCAGGGTTAACAACACAACATGTCTACCATCAGTATCTGTAGCAGCAGGGTTAACAACATGTCTACCGTCAGTATCTGTAGCAGCAGGGTTAACAACACAACATGTCTACCGTCAGTATCTGTAGCAGCAGGGTTAACAACACAACGTGTCTACCGTCAGTATCTGTAGCAGCAGGGTTAACAACACAACGTGTCTACCGTCAGTATCTGTAGCAGCAGGGTTAACAACACAACGTGTCTACCGTCAGTATCTGTAGCAGCAGGGTTAACAACATGTCTACCGTCAGTATCTGTAGCAGCAGGGTTAACAACACAACGTGTCTACCGTCAGTATCTGTAGCACTAGGGTTAACAACACAACGTGTCTACCGTCAGTATCTGTAGCAGCAGGGTTAACAACACAACACGTCTACCGTCAGTATCTGTAGCAGCAGGGTTAACAACACAACACGTCTACCGTCAGTATCTGTAGCAGCAGGGTTAACAACACACCGTGTCTACCGTCAGTATCTGTAGCAGCAGGGTTAACAACACGTCTACCGTCAGTATCTGTAGCAGCAGGGTTAACAACACGTCTACCGTCAGTATCTGTAGCAGCAGGGGTAACAACACAACGTGTCTACCGTCAGTATCTGTAGCAGCAGGGTTAACAACACAACATGTCTACCGTCAGTATCTGTAGCAGCAGGGTTAACAACACAACGTGTCTACCGTCAGTATCTGTAGCAGCAGGGTTAACAACACAACGCGTCTACCGTCAGTATCTGTAGCAGCAGGGTTAACAACACAACGCGTCTACCGTCAGTATCTGTAGCAGCAGGGTTAACAACATGTCTACCGTCAGTATCTGTAGCAGCAGGGTTAACAACATGTCTACCGTCAGTATCTGTAGCAGCAGGGTTAACAACACAACGTGTCTACCGTCAGTATCTGTAGCACTAGGGTTAACAACACAACGTGTCTACCGTCAGTATCTGTAGCAGCAGGGTTAACAACACAACACGTCTACCGTCAGTATCTGTAGCAGCAGGGTTAACAACACAACACGTCTACCGTCAGTATCTGTAGCAGCAGGGTTAACAACACACCGTGTCTACCGTCAGTATCTGTAGCAGCAGGGTTAACAACACGTCTACCGTCAGTATCTGTAGCAGCAGGGTTAACAACACGTCTACCATCAGTATCTGTAGCAGCAGGGTTAACAACACAACATGTCTACCGTCAGTATCTGTAGCAGCAGGGTTAACAACACAACGTGTCTACCGTCAGTATCTGTAGCAGCAGGGTTAACAACACAACACGTCTACCGTCAGTATCTGTAGCAGCAGGGTTAACAACACAACACGTCTACCGTCAGTATCTGTAGCAGCAGGGTTAACAACACAACGTGTCTACCGTCAGTATCTGTAGCAGCAGGGTTAACAACATGTCTACCGTCAGTATCTGTAGCAGCAGGGTTAACAACATGTCTACCGTCAGTATCTGTAGCAGCAGGGTTAACAACATGTCTACCGTCAGTATCTGTAGCAGCAGGGTTAACAACATGTCTACCGTCAGTATCTGTAGCAGCAGGGTTAACAACACAACGTGTCTACCGTCAGTATCTGTAGCACTAGGGTTAACAACACAACGTGTCTACCGTCAGTATCTGTAGCAGCAGGGTTAACAACACCACGTGTCTACCGTCAGTATCTGTAGCAGCAGGGTTAACAACACAACGTGTCTACCGTCAGTATCTGTAGCAGCAGGGTTAACAACACAACGTGTCTACCGTCAGTATCTGTAGCAGCAGGGTTAACAACACAACGTGTCTACCGTCAATATCTGTAGCAGCAGGGTTAACAACACAACGTGTCTACCGTCAGTATCTGTAGCAGCAGGGTTAACAACACAACACGTCTACCGTCAGTATCTGTAGCAGCAGGGTTAACAACACAACGTGTCTACCGTCAGTATCTGTAGCAGCAGGGTTAACAACATGTCTACCGTCAGTATCTGTAGCAGCAGGGTTAACAACATGTCTACCGTCAGTATCTGTAGCAGCAGGGTTAACAACATGTCTACCGTCAGTATCTGTAGCAGCAGGGTTAACAACATGTCTACCGTCAGTATCTGTAGCAGCAGGGTTAACAACATGTCTACCGTCAGTATCTGTAGCAGCAGGGTTAACAACACAACGTGTCTACCGTCAGTATCTGTAGCACTAGGGTTAACAACACAACGTGTCTACCGTCAGTATCTGTAGCAGCAGGGTTAACAACACAACGTGTCTACCGTCAGTATCTGTAGCAGCAGGGTTAACAACACAACGTGTCTACCGTCAGTATCTGTAGCAGCAGGGTTAACAACACAACGTGTCTACCGTCAGTATCTGTAGCAGCAGGGTTAACAACACAACGTGTCTACCGTCAATATCTGTAGCAGCAGGGTTAACAACACAACGTGTCTACCGTCAGTATCTGTAGCAGCAGGGTTAACAACACGTCTACCGTCAGTATCTGTAGCAGCAGGGTTAACAACACGTCTACCGTCAGTATCTGTAGCAGCAGGGTTAACAACACAACATGTCTACCGTCAGTATCTGTAGCAGCAGGGTTAACAACACAACATGTCTACCGTCAGTATCTGTAGCAGCAGGGTTAACAACACAACGTGTCTACCGTCAGTATCTGTAGCAGCAGGGTTAACAACACAACGTGCCTCCGTCAGTATCTGTAGCAGCAGGGTTAACAACACAACACGTCTACCGTCAGTATCTGTAGCAGCAGGGTTAACAACACAACGTGTCTACCGTCAGTATCTGTAGCAGCAGGGTTAACAACACAACGTGTCTACCGTCAGTATCTGTAGCAGCAGGGTTAACAACACAACGTGTCTACCGTCAGTATCTGTAGCAGCAGGGTTAACAACACAACGTGTCTACCGTCAGTATCTGTAGCAGCAGGGTTAACAACACAACGTGTCTACCGTCAGTATCTGTAGCAGCAGGGTTAACAACACAACGTGTCTACCGTCAGTATCTGTAGCAGCAGGGTTAACAACACAACGTGTCTACCGTCAGTATCTGTAGCAGCAGGGTTAACAACATGTCTACCGTCAGTATCTGTAGCAGCAGGGTTAACAACGTGTCTACCGTCAGTATCTGTAGCAGCAGGGTTAACAACACAACACGTCTACCGTCAGTATCTGTAGCAGCAGGGTTAACAACACAAGGTGTCTCTCGTCAGTATCTGTAGCAGCAGGGTTAACAACACAACGTGTCTACCGTCAGTATCTGTAGCAGCAGGGGTAACAACATGTCTACCGTCAGTATCTGTAGCAGCAGGGTTAACAACATGTCTACCGTCAGTATCTGTAGCAGCAGGGTTAACAACGTGTCTACCGTCAGTATCTGTAGCAGCAGGGTTAACAACACAACACGTCTACCGTCAGTATCTGTAGCAGCAGGGTTAACAACTCAAGGTGTCTATCGTCAGTATCTGTAGCAGCAGGGTTAACAACACAAGGTGTCTCTCGTCAGTATCTGTAGCAGCAGGGTTAACAACACAACGTGTCTACCGTCAGTATCTGTAGCAGCAGGGGTAACAACATGTCTACCGTCAGTATCTGTAGCAGCAGGGTTAACAACATGTCTACCGTCAGTATCTGTAGCAGCAGGGTTAACAACGTGTCTACCGTCAGTATCTGTAGCACCAGGGTTAACAACACAACGTGTCTACCGTCATTATCTGTAGCAGCAGGGTTAACAACACAACATGTCTACCATCAGTATCTGTAGCAGCAGGGTTAACAACATGTCTACCGTCAGTATCTGTAGCAGCAGGGTTAACAACACAACATGTCTACCGTCAGTATCTGTAGCAGCAGGGTTAACAACACAACGTGTCTACCGTCAGTATCTGTAGCAGCAGGGTTAACAACACAACGTGTCTACCGTCAGTATCTGTAGCAGCAGGGTTAACAACACAACGTGTCTACCGTCAGTATCTGTAGCAGCAGGGTTAACAACACAACGTGTCTACCGTCAGTATCTGTAGCAGCAGGGTTAACAACACGTCTACCGTCAGTATCTGTAGCAGCAGGGTTAACAACACAACATGTCTACCGTCAGTATCTGTAGCAGTAGGGTTAACAACATGTCTACCGTCAGTATCTGTAGCAGCAGGGTTAACAACACAACGTGTCTACCGTCAGTATCTGTAGCAGCAGGGTTAACAACACAACGCGTCTACCGTCAGTATCTGTAGCAGCAGGGTTAACAACATGTCTACCGTCAGTATCTGTAGCAGCAGGGTTAACAAGACAACATGTCTACCGTCAGTATCTGTAGCAGCAGGGTTAACAACACAACATGTCTACCGTCAGTATCTGTAGCAGCAGGGTTAACAACACAAGGTGTCTATCGTCAGTATCTGTAGCAGCAGGGTTAACAACACAAGGTGTCTACCGTCAGTATCTGTAGCAGCAGGGTTAACAACACAACGTGTCTACCGTCAGTATCTGTAGCAGCAGGGTTAACAACACAACATGTCTACCGTCAGTATCTGTAGCAGCAGGGTTAACAACATGTCTACCGTCAGTATCTGTAGCAGCAGGGTTAACAACATGTCTACCGTCAGTATCTGTAGCAGCAGGGTTAACAACATGTCTAGGGTTCTGTAGCAGCAAACAACATGTCTACCGTCAGTATCTGTAGCAGCAGGGTTAACAACACAACGTGTCTACCGTCAGTATCTGTAGCACTAGGGTTAACAACACAACGTGTCTACCGTCAGTATCTGTAGCAGCAGGGTTAACAACACAACGTGTCTATCTATCTGTAGCAGCAGGGTTAACAACACAACGTGTCTACCGTCAGTATCTGTAGCAGCAGGGTTAACAACACAACGTGTCTACCGTCAGTATCTGTAGCAGCAGGGTTAACAACACAACGTGTCTACCGTCAGTATCTGTAGCAGCAGGGTTAACAACACAACGTGCCTCCGTCAGTATCTGTAGCAGCAGGGTTAACAACACAACACGTCTACCGTCAGTATCTGTAGCAGCAGGGTTAACAACACAACGTGTCTACCGTCAGTATCTGTGGCAGCAGGGTTAACAACACAACGTGTCTACCGTCAGTATCTGTAGCAGCAGGGTTAACAACACAACGTGTCTACCGTCAGTATCTGTAGCAGCAGGGTTAACACAACGTGTCTACCGTCAGTATCTGTAGCAGCAGGGTTAACAACACAACGTGTCTACCGTCAGTATCTGTAGCAGCAGGGTTAACAACACAACGTGTCTACCGTCAGTATCTGTAGCAGCAGGGTTAACAACACAACGTGTCTACCGTCAGTATCTGTAGCAGCAGGGTTAACAACACAACGTGTCTACCGTCAGTATCTGTAGCAGCAGGGTTAACAACACAACGTGTCTACCGTCAGTATCTGTAGCAGCAGGGTTAACAACACAACGTGTCTACCGTCAGTATCTGTAGCAGCAGGGTTAACAACACAACGTGTCTACCGTCAGTATCTGTAGCAGCAGGGTTAACAACACAACGTGTCTACCGTCAGTATCTGTAGCAGCAGGGTTAACAACACAACGTGTCTACCGTCAGTATCTGTAGCAGCAGGGTTAACAACACAACGTGTCTACCGTCAGTATCTGTAGCAGCAGGGTTAACAACGTGTCTACCGTCAGTATCTGTAGCAGCAGGGTTAACAACGTGTCTACCGTCAGTATCTGTAGCAGCAGGGTTAACAACACAACGTGTCTACCGTCAGTATCTGTAGCAGCAGGGTTAACAACACAACGTGTCTACCGTCAGTATCTGTAGCAGCAGGGTTAACAACACAACGTGTCTACCGTCAGTATCTGTAGCAGCAGGGTTAACAACACAACGTGTCTACCGTCAGTATCTGTAGCAGCAGGGTTAACAACACAACGTGTCTACCGTCAGTATCTGTAGCAGCAGGGTTAACAACACAACGTGTCTACCGTCAGTATCTGTAGCAGCAGGGTTAACAACACAACACGTCTACCGTCAGTATCTGTAGCAGCAGGGTTAACAACACAACACGTCTACCGTCAGTATCTGTAGCAGCAGGGTTAACAACACAACGTGTCTACCGTCAGTATCTGTAGCAGCAGGGTTAACAACGTGTCTACCGTCAGTATCTGTAGCAGCAGGGTTAACAACGTGTCTACCGTCAGTATCTGTAGCAGCAGGGTTAACAACACAACGTGTCTACCGTCAGTATCTGTAGCAGCAGGATTAACAACACAACGTGTCTACCGTCAGTATCTGTAGCAGCAGGGTTAACAACACAACGTGTCTACCGTCAGTATCTGTAGCAGCAGGGTTAACAACACAACACGTCTACCGTCAGTATCTGTAGCAGCAGGGTTAACAACACAAGGTGTCTATCGTCAGTATCTGTAGCAGCAGGGTTAACAACACAACGCGTCTACCGTCAGTATCTGTAGCAGCAGGGTTAACAACATGTCTACCGTCAGTATCTAGCAGCAGGGTTAACAACACAACGTGTCTACCGTCAGTATCTGTAGCAGCAGGGTTAACAACACAACGTGTCTACCGTCAGTATCTGTAGCAGCAGGGTTAACAACACAACGTGTCTACCGTCAGTATCTGTAGCAGCAGGGTTAACAACACAACGTGTCTACCGTCAGTATCTGTAGCAGCAGGGTTAACAACACAACGTGTCTACCGTCAGTATCTGTAGCAGCAGGGTTAACAACACAACGCGTCTACCGTCAGTATCTGTAGCAGCAGGGTTAACAACATGTCTACCGTCAGTATCTGTAGCAGCAGGGTTAACAACACAACGTGTCTACCGTCAGTATCTGTAGCAGCAGGGTTAACAACACAACGTGTCTACCGTCAGTATCTGTAGCAGCAGGGTTAACAACACAACGTGTCTACCGTCAGTATCTGTAGCAGCAGGGTTAACAACACAACGTGTCTACCGTCAGTATCTGTAGCAGCAGGGTTAACAACACAACGTGTCTACCGTCAGTATCTGTAGCAGCAGGGTTAACAACACAACGTGTCTACCGTCAGTATCTGTAGCAGCAGGGTTAACAACACAACGTGTCTACCGTCAGTATCTGTAGCAGCAGGGTTAACAACACAACGTGTCTACCGTCAGTATCTGTAGCAGCAGGGTTAACAACACAACGTGTCTACCGTCAGTATCTGTAGCAGCAGGGTTAACAACACAACGTGTCTACCGTCAGTATCTGTAGCAGCAGGGTTAACAACACATGTCTACCGTCAGTATCTACAGCAGCAGGGTTAACAACACAACGTGTCTACCGTCAGTATCTGTAGCAGCAGGGTTAGCAACACAACGTGTCTACCGTCAGTATCTGTAGCAGCAGGGTTAACACAACATGTCTACCGTCAGTATCTGTAGCAGCAGGGTTAACAACGTGTCTACCGTCAGTATCTGTAGCAGCAGGGTTAACAACACAACACGTCTACCGTCAGTATCTGTAGCAGCAGGGTTAACAACACAACGTGTCTACCGTCAGTATCTGTAGCAGCAGGGTTAACAACACAACGTGTCTACCGTCAGTATCTGTAGCAGCAGGGTTAACAACACAACGTGTCTACCATCAGTATCTGTAGCAGCAGGGTTAACAACACAAAGTGTCTACCGTCAGTATCTGTAGCAGCAGGGTTAACAACACAACGTGTCTTCCGTCAGTATCTGTAGCAGCAGGGTTAACAACACAACGTGTCTACCGTCAGTATCTGTAGCAGCAGGGTTAACAACGTGTCTACCGTCAGTATCTGTAGCAGCAGGGTTAACAACACAACGTGTCTACCGTCAGTATCTGTAGCAGCAGGGTTAACAACGTGTCTACCGTCAGTATCTGTAGCAGCAGGGTTAACAACACAACGTGTCTACCATCAGTATCTGTAGCAGCAGGGTTAACAACACAACGTGTCTACCGTCAGTATCTGTAGCAGCAGGGTTAACAACACAACGTGTCTACCGTCAGTATCTGTAGCAGCAGGGTTAACAACATGTCTACCGTCAGTATCTGTAGCAGCAGGGTTAACAACGTGTCTACCGTCAGTATCTGTAGCAGCAGGGTTAACACCACAACGTGTCTACCGTCAGTATCTGTAGCAGCAGGGTTAACAACACAACGTGTCTACCGTCAGTATCTGTAGCAGCAGGGTTAACAACACAACGTGTCTACCGTCAGTATCTGTAGCAGCAGGGTTAACAACACAACGTGTCTACCGTCAGTATCTGTAGCAGCAGGGTTAACAACACAACGCGTCTACCGTCAGTATCTGTAGCAGCAGGGTTAACAACATGTCTACCGTCAGTATCTAGCAGCAGGGTTAACAACACAACGTGTCTACCGTCAGTATCTGTAGCAGCAGGGTTAACAACACAACGTGTCTACCGTCAGTATCTGTAGCAGCAGGGTTAACAACACAACGTGTCTACCGTCAGTATCTGTAGCAGCAGGGTTAACAACACAACGTGTCTACCGTCAGTATCTGTAGCAGCAGGGTTAACAACAACGTGTCTACGTGTCTACCGGGTCAGTATCTGTAGCAGCAGGGTTAACAACACAACGTGTCTACCGTCAGTATCTGTAGCAGCAGGGTTAACAACGTGTCTACCGTCAGTATCTGTAGCAGCAGGGTTAACAACACAACACGTCTACCGTCAGTATCTGTAGCAGCAGGGTTAACAACACAACACGTCTACCGTCAGTATCTGTAGCAGCAGGGTTAACAACACAACACGTCTACCGTCAGTATCTGTAGCTGCAGGGTTAACAACACAACGTGTCTACCGTCAGTATCTGTAGCAGCAGGGTTAACAACACAACGTGTCTACCGTCAGTATCTGTAGCAGCAGGGTTAACAACACAACGTGTCTACCGTCAGTATCTGTAGCAGCAGGGTTAACAACACAACGTGTCTACCGTCAGTATCTGTAGCAGCAGGGTTAACAACACAACGTGTCTACCGTCAGTATCTGTAGCAGCAGGGTTAACAACACAACGTGTCTACCGTCAGTATCTGTAGCAGCAGGGTTAACAACACATGTCTACCGTCAGTATCTACAGCAGCAGGGTTAACAACACAACGTGTCTACCGTCAGTATCTGTAGCAGCAGGGTTAGCAACACAACGTGTCTACCGTCAGTATCTGTAGCAGCAGGGTTAACACAACATGTCTACCGTCAGTATCTGTAGCAGCAGGGTTAACAACGTGTCTACCGTCAGTATCTGTAGCAGCAGGGTTAACAACACAACACGTCTACCGTCAGTATCTGTAGCAGCAGGGTTAACAACACAACACGTCTACCGTCAGTATCTGTAGCAGCAGGGTTAACAACACAACACGTCTACCGTCAGTATCTGTAGCAGCAGGGTTAACAACACAACACGTCTACCGTCAGTATCTGTAGCAGCAGGGTTAACAACACAACACGTCTACCGTCAGTATCTGTAGCAGCAGGGTTAACAACACAACGTGTCTACCGTCAGTATCTGTAGCAGCAGGGTTAACAACACAACGTGTCTACCGTCAGTATCTGTAGCAGCAGGGTTAACAACACAACGTGTCTACCGTCAGTATCTGTAGCAGCAGGGTTAACAACACATGTCTACCGTCAGTATCTACAGCAGCAGGGTTAACAACACAACGTGTCTACCGTCAGTATCTGTAGCAGCAGGGTTAACAACACAACACGTCTACCGTCAGTATCTGTAGCAGCAGGGTTAACAACACAACACGTCTACCGTCAGTATCTGTAGCAGCAGGGTTAACAACACAACACGTCTACCGTCAGTATCTGTAGCAGCAGGGTTAACAACACAACACGTCTACCGTCAGTATCTGTAGCAGCAGGGTTAACAACACAACGTGTCTACCGTCAGTATCTGTAGCAGCAGGGTTAACAACACAACGTGTCTACCGTCAGTATCTGTAGCAGCAGGGTTAACAACACAACGTGTCTACCGTCAGTATCTGTAGCAGCAGGGTTAACAACACAACGTGTCTACCGTCAGTATCTGTAGCAGCAGGGTTAACAACACAACGTGTCTACCGTCAGTATCTGTAGCAGCAGGGTTAACAACACAAAGTGTCTACCGTCAGTATCTGTAGCAGCAGGGTTAACAACACAACGTGTCTACCGTCAGTATCTGTAGCAGCAGGGTTAACAACGTGTCTACCGTCAGTATCTGTAGCAGCAGGGTTAACAACACAACACGTCTACCGTCAGTATCTGTAGCAGCAGGGTTAACAACACAACACGTCTACCGTCAGTATCTGTAGCAGCAGGGTTAACAACACAACACGTCTACCGTCAGTATCTGTAGCTGCAGGGTTAACAACACAACGTGTCTACCGTCAGTATCTGTAGCAGCAGGGTTAACAACACAACGTGTCTACCGTCAGTATCTGTAGCAGCAGGGTTAACAACACAACGTGTCTACCGTCAGTATCTGTAGCAGCAGGGTTAACAACACAACGTGTCTACCGTCAGTATCTGTAGCAGCAGGGTTAACAACACAACACGTCTACCGTCAGTATCTGTAGCAGCAGGGTTAACAACACAACACGTCTACCGTCAGTATCTGTAGCTGCAGGGTTAACAACACAACACGTCTACCGTCAGTATCTGTAGCTGCAGGGTTAACAACACAACGTGTCTACCGTCAGTATCTGTAGCTGCAGGGTTAACAACACAACGTGTCTACCGTCAGTATCTGTAGCAGCAGGGTTAACAACACAACGTGTCTACCGTCAGTATCTGTAGCAGCAGGGTTAACAACACAACGTGTCTACCGTCAGTATCTGTAGCAGCAGGGTTAACAACACAACGTGTCTACCGTCAGTATCTGTAGCAGCAGGGTTAACAACACAACGTGTCTACCGTCAGTATCTGTAGCAGCAGGGTTAACAACACAACGTGTCTACCGTCAGTATCTGTAGCAGCAGGGTTAACAACACAACGTGTCTACCGTCAGTATCTGTAGCAGCAGGGTTAACAACACAACGTGTCTACCGTCAGTATCTGTAGCAGCAGGGGTAACAACACAACACGTCTACCGTCAGTATCTGTAGCTGCAGGGTTAACAACACAACGTGTCTACCGTCAGTATCTGTAGCAGCAGGGTTAACAACACAACGTGTCTTCCGTCAGTATCTGTAGCAGCAGGGTTAACAACACAACGTGTCTTCCGTCAGTATCTGTAGCAGCAGGGTTAACAACACAACGTGTCTACCGTCAGTATCTGTAGCAGCAGGGTTAACAACGTGTCTACCGTCAGTATCTGTAGCAGCAGGGTTAACAACACAACGTGTCTACCGTCAGTATCTGTAGCAGCAGGGTTAACAACACAACGTGTCTACCGTCAGTATCTGTAGCAGCAGGGTTAACAACACAACGTGTCTACCGTCAGTATCTGTAGCAGCAGGGTTAACAACACAACGTGTCTACCGTCAGTATCTGTAGCAGCAGGGTTAACAACACAACGTGTCTTCCGTCAGTATCTGTAGCAGGGGTTAACAACACAACGTGTCTTCCGTCAGTATCTGTAGCAGCAGGGTTAACAACACAACGTGTCTACCGTCAGTATCTGTAGCAGCAGGGTTAACAACGTGTCTACCGTCAGTATCTGTAGCAGCAGGGTTAACAACACAACGTGTCTACCGTCAGTATCTGTAGCAGCAGGTTTAACAACACAACGTGTCTACCGTCAGTATCTGTAGCAGCAGGGTTAACAACACAACGTGTCTACCGTCAGTATCTGTAGCAGCAGGGTTAACAACACAACGTGTCTACCGTCAGTATCTGTAGCAGCAGGGTTAACAACACAACGTGTCTTCCGTCAGTATCTGTAGCAGCAGGGTTAACAACACAACGTGTCTTCCGTCAGTATCTGTAGCAGCAGGGTTAACAACACAACGTGTCTACCGTCAGTATCTGTAGCAGCAGGGTTAACAACGTGTCTACCGTCAGTATCTGTAGCAGCAGGGTTAACAACACAACGTGTCTACCGTCAGTATCTGTAGCAGCAGGGTTAACAACACAACGTGTCTACCGTCAGTATCTGTAGCAGCAGGGTTAACAACACAACGTGTCTACCGTCAGTATCTGTAGCAGCAGGGTTAACAACACAACGTGTCTTCCGTCAGTATCTGTAGCAGCAGGATTAACAACACAACGTGTCTACCGTCAGTATCTGTAGCAGCAGGGTTAACAACGTGTCTACCGTCAGTATCTGTAGCAGCAGGGTTAACAACACAACGTGTCTACCGTCAGTATCTGTAGCAGCAGGGTTAACAACACAACGTGTCTACCGTCAGTATCTGTAGCAGCAGGGTTAACAACACAACGTGTCTACCGTCAGTATCTGTAGCAGCAGGGTTAACAACACAACGTGTCTACCGTCAGTATCTGTAGCAGCAGGGTTAACAACGTGTCTACAGTCAGTATCTGTAGCAGCAGGGTTAACAACGTGTCTACCGTCAGTATCTGTAGCAGCAGGGTTAACAACACAACGTGTCTACCGTCAGTATCTGTAGCAGCAGGGTTAACAACACAACGTGTCTACCGTCAGTATCTGTAGCAGCAGGGTTAACAACACAACGTGTCTACCGTCAGTATCTGTAGCAGCAGGGTTAACAACACAACGTGTCTTCCGTCAGTATCTGTAGCAGCAGGGTTAACAACACAACGTGTCTACCGTCAGTATCTGTAGCAGCAGGGTTAACAACGTGTCTACCGTCAGTATCTGTAGCAGCAGGGTTAACAACACAACGTGTCTACCGTCAGTATCTGTAGCAGCAGGGTTAACAACACAACGTGTCTACCGTCAGTATCTGTAGCAGCAGGGTTAACAACACAACGTGTCTACCGTCAGTATCTGTAGCAGCAGGGTTAACAACACAACGTGTCTTCCGTCAGTATCTGTAGCAGCAGGATTAACAACACAACGTGTCTACCGTCAGTATCTGTAGCAGCAGGGTTAACAACGTGTCTACCGTCAGTATCTGTAGCAGCAGGGTTAACAACGTGTCTACCGTCAGTATCTGTAGCAGCAGGGTTAACAACACAACGTGTCTACCGTCAGTATCTGTAGCAGCAGGGTTAACAACACAACGTGTCTACCGTCAGTATCTGTAGCAGCAGGGTTAACAACACAACGTGTCTACCGTCAGTATCTGTAGCAGCAGGGTTAACAACACAACGTGTCTACCGTCAGTATCTGTAGCAGCAGGGTTAACAACACAACGTGTCTACCGTCAGTATCTGTAGCAGCAGGGTTAACAACGTGTCTACAGTCAGTATCTGTAGCAGCAGGGTTAACAACGTGTCTACCGTCAGTATCTGTAGCAGCAGGGTTAACAACACAACGTGTCTACCGTCAGTATCTGTAGCAGCAGGGTTAACAACACAACGTGTCTACCGTCAGTATCTGTAGCAGCAGGGTTAACAACACAACGTGTCTACCGTCAGTATCTGTAGCAGCAGGGTTAACAACACAACGTGTCTACCGTCAGTATCTGTAGCAGCAGGGTTAACAACACAACACGTCTACCGTCAGTATCTGTAGCAACAGGGTTAACAACACAACACGTCTACCGTCAGTATCTGTAGCAGCAGGGTTAACAACACAACACGTCTACCGTCAGTATCTGTAGCAGCAGGGTTAACAACACAACGTGTCTACCGTCAGTATCTGTAGCAGCAGGGTTAACAACACAACGTGTCTACCGTCAGTATCTGTAGCAGCAGGGTTAACAACACAACGTGTCTACCGTCAGTATCTGTAGCAGCAGGGTTAACAACGTGTCTCCGTCAGTATCTGTAGCAGCAGGGTTAACAACGTGTCTACCGTCAGTATCTGTAGCAGCAGGGGTAACAACACAACGTGTCTACCGTCAGTATCTGTAGCAGCAGGGTTAACAACATGTCTACCGTCAGTATCTGTAGCAGCAGGGGTAACAACACAACATGTCTACCGTCAGTATCTGTAGCAGCAGGGGTAACAACACAACGTGTCTACCGTCAGTATCTGTAGCAGCAGGGGTAACAACACAACGTGTCTACCGTCAGTATCTGTAGCAGCAGGGTTAACAACACAACATGTCTACCGTCAGTATCTGTAGCAGCAGGGTTAACAACACAACGTGTCTACCGTCAGTATCTGTAGCAGCAGGGTTAACAACACGTCTACCGTCAGTATCTGTAGCAGCAGGGGTAACAACACAACATGTCTACCGTCAGTATCTGTAGCAGCAGGGTTAACAACACAACATGTCTACCGTCAGTATCTGTAGCAGCAGGGTTAACAACACAACGTGTCTACCGTCAGTATCTGTAGCAGCAGGGTTAACAACACAACGTGTCTACCGTCAGTATCTGTAGCAGCAGGGGTAACAACACAACGTGTCTACCGTCAGTATCTGTAGCAGCAGGGGTAACAACACAACGTGTCTACCGTCAGTATCTGTAGCAGCAGGGGTAACAACACAACACGTCTACCGTCAGTATCTGTAGCAGCAGGGTTAACAACACAACACGTCTACCGTCAGTATCTGTAGCAGCAGGGTTAACAACACAACACGTCTACCGTCAGTATCTGTAGCAGCAGGGTTAACAACACAACGTGTCTACCGTCAGTATCTGTAGCAGCAGGGTTAACAACACAACGTGTCTACCGTCAGTATCTGTAGCAGCAGGGTTAACAACACAACGTGTCTACCGTCAGTATCTGTAGCAGCAGGGTTAACAACACAACGTGTCTACCGTCAGTATCTGTAGCAGCAGGGTTAACAACACAACGTGTCTACCGTCAGTATCTGTAGCAGCAGGGTTAACAACACAACGTGTCTACCGTCAGTATCTGTAGCAGCAGGGTTAACAACACAACGTGTCTTCCGTCAGTATCTGTAGCAGCAGGGTTAACAACACAACGTGTCTACCGTCAGTATCTGTAGCAGCAGGGTTAACAACGTGTCTCCGTCAGTATCTGTAGCAGCAGGGTTAACAACGTGTCTACCGTCAGTATCTGTAGCAGCAGGGGTAACAACACAACGTGTCTACCGTCAGTATCTGTAGCAGCATGGGTAACAACACAACGTGTCTACCGTCAGTATCTGTAGCAGCAGGGTTAACAACACAACGTGTCTACCGTCAGTATCTGTAGCAGCAGGGTTAACAACACAACGTGTCTACCGTCAGTATCTGTAGCAGCAGGGTTAACAACACAACGTGTCTACCGTCAGTATCTGTAGCAGCAGGGTTAACAACACGTCTACCGTCAGTATCTGTAGCAGCAGGGTTAACAACGTGTCTACCGTCAGTATCTGTAGCAGCAGGGTTAACAACACAACATGTCTACCGTCAGTATCTGTAGCAGCAGGGTTAACAACACAACGTGTTTGCTGGTTCTCTTTCTGCATTATAGCCAGGAAGTAGATAAGTGTAGGCGGATATAGAATGTGAAGGGAAAGGGGGGTTAGAGGGAACATGAGGGTCGGACGACAGAAATGAAGGGAAGGGATTGAGGGGAGCGAGAGAGGTGGAGGGGGGGGGGGGCAAGATGCAGCAGGAGAAGTAGAGGTGAAGGACAATTGATGGGATTTTTGGCAATCTCCCGACTTGTGTATAATGACCTCCTTTGTCTGGCTTGATGAGAAACCAATCAGTTTCCTCCCTGGGGGTGGGGGGTGGGGCGGGGCGGTGTGTGCGCGCGCACGTTTGTAAGCGGTGCGCTTTTTGCATGTGTGTGGGCACGCGAGAGTCCACAATCTGTTTTTTTGTGTGAATGATAGCTGTGTTTCTCATTCCTGAATTTCACCCCAAAAGACTTACGGCTTTAGTTCCTCGTGATAATCTAGTCTGTAAGAACAGTGGCGGACGTCCCTTTACTGCCATAGGGGAGGATATAACAGGTTAAGTCAGGGGTGGACGAACCAGGACAGTGAGTCCTCAGGGCTATAACAGAAGCTCACTCATCTGGGTTCTCATAGCACGGACACATGTTCATCACGGTTGAGTCCACTGAACAGTCAAAGCTGGAATCTGCATAAGGCGAGTCGGCGCCGCTGTTCGGCCCAGCGCCTTTGTTATTGTTTTAGTTTTTGTTGATGAAACGGTGGGGAACGTCCAGAATCGTGGGAGGGAATAATGATCAGTACATGTTCTGCTGTTCTATTGCAAGGACATCAGAGGGGGGGAAACATGTTTGTTTTGAAGTAACTATATATACAAAAGTATGTAGACACCCCTTCAAGTTAGTTGATTTAATCTCAACCACACCCTTCGCTGACAGGTGTATAACATCGAGCACGAAACCATGTAATCTCAAAAGACAAACATTGGTGATATAATGGCCTTACTGAAGACCTCAGTGACTTTCAATGTGGCACTCATAGGATGCCACTTTTCCAACAAGTCAGTTCATCAAATATCTTCCCTGCTAGAGCTGCCCCGGTCAACAGTAAGTGCTGTTATTTTGAAGTGGAAACATCTAGGAGAAGTGGTAGGCCACACAAGCTCATAGAAACTTGACCGCCGAGTGCTGAAGCAAGAAATACGTACAGATCATCTGTCCTCGGTATCAACACTCACTAACGTCAACACAATAACTTTTCATTGGAAATCCATTTCATGAAGCTCCCATGGCCGAACAACCACACACAAGCCTAAGATCACCATGCGCAATGCCAAGTGTCGGCTGGAGTGGTGTAAAGCTCACCGCCATTGGACTTTGGAGTGATCAATCACGTTACACTATCTGGCAGTCTGATGTACGAATCTGGATTTGGCGGATGCCAGGAGAACGCCACCTGCCCCAATTCACTGTGTCAACTGTAAAGTTTGGTGGAGGAATAATGGTCTGGGGCTGTTTTTCATGGTTCGGGTCCCTTAATTCCATTCCAATTCCAGTGATGGGAAATCTTAACACTACAGCATTCAATGACATTCTAGATGATTCTGTGCTTCCTACTTTGTGGCAACAGTTTGGGGAAGGCCCTTTCCTGTTTCAGTTTGACAATGCCCCCATGCTCAAGACATCAATACAGAAGTGGTTTGTCAAGATCGATGTGGAAGAACAGAGCCCTCAACCTCTTTTGATAACTGGCCCAACACTTTAACCACTAGGCTACCTGCCGCCCCAGGTATTGGAACGCCACCCGCGAGCCTAATCGCCCACCTTCAGTGCCCGACCTCACTAATGTTGTTGTGGCTGAATGGAAGCAATGTCCCCGCAGCAATGTTCCAACATCTAGTGGAAAGCCTTCCCAGAAGAATGGAGGCTTTTATAGCAGCAAAGGGGGAACCAACTCCATTAAAGCCCATGATTTTGGAATGAGATGTTCTACGAGCAGGTGTCCCCACATACTTTTGGTCATGTAGTGGATCATTCCACAAAGCAGCAGTTAAAAAACATCTGTTTTCTTAAAAATTCAATAGAAAGACCTTAATTACAGTTTCTCAAACACCAGTTGTGGGTGATAAATTCATCAACAGCTTCTTCTACCACAGAGTCTGCTACAATACCCAAACGTTTCCTCAACTAGTGTTAAGTTTAGAAGTGCAATAACCTATGTTGAACCACCTGCGATCAATACTGCATGTGGTGTACAGAAGTTGAATACAACGTCTGCACAATCACTGTTCTCTTCTTGCCAGTTAGTGATCCTCCCGATGTGGATTGAAAAGTAAAGAGGGAATCTTTTTTTCTGAGGTACTAAGCAGCCTTGCTCAGAGCGATGGAGTGCTCAAAGAGGACTGAAGTTCAGCCCAGAGGGAGCGAGAGACAGAGGTGAATTGAGAGATTCAGAAACCGCTCTGGGGGATGAAGAAATCGACGCAAACGCCCACACAACTAGAACAATATGGATAGAGTGTGTGAAACGCCCACACAACTAGAACAATATGGATAGAGTGTGTGAAACGCCCACACAACTAGAACAATATGGATAGAGTGTGTGAACCGCCCACACAACTAGAACAATATGGATAGTGTGTGAACCGCCCACACAACTAGAACAATATGGATAGAGTGTGTGAACCGCCCACACAACTAGAACAATATGGATAGAGTGTGTGAACCGCCCACACAACTAGAACAATATGGATAGAGTGTGTGAACCGCCCACACAACTAGAACAATATGGATAGAGTGTGTGAACCGCCCACACAACTAGAACAATATGGATAGAGTGTGTGAACCGCCCACACAACTAGAACAATATGGATAGTGTGTGAACCGCCCACACAACTAGAACAATATGGATAGAGTGTGTGAACCGCCCACACAACTAGAACAATATGGATAGAGTGTGTGAACCGCCCACACAACTAGAACAATATGGATAGAGTGTGTGAACCGCCCACACAACTAGAACAATATGGATAGAGTGTGTGAACCGCCCACACAACTAGAACAATATGGATAGAGTGTGTGAAACGCCCACACAACTAGAACAATATGGATAGAGTGTGTGAACCGCCCACACAACTAGAACAATATGGATAGAGTGTGTGAACCGCCGCTGACCTCTACGCTTGTTATACATCATTTGAAGAGTTGGTTTGGAGAGTGTACGGTTTGCACATTTTTTCTTTGATTTTGATTGTAGTTTTTGATTGCACATTCTGGTAATTCTATTCATTCCAGCTCAGTTTTACTATCTGGTGTTTTATTTTTATGGTCCGTCCTTGAAGATAAAATCATTTGAAACAGTGTACTGACTGGTCTAAAGTATGTGTCCAGCCTGATTTGGACTAGTTTCACTCTGTGCTCATCGGAAGTGAGTACCAGCGCCTCAAATGTTCTACTGCTTGAGTTCCTGTGCCTAATTTACAAAGAGTACCGGCACCTATTTCAGTCGAGCACCGACAGTTTGACTTCCTGGTACATGCTTTCCTAGCCTCCATGGCTCTTTATTAAAGCCAGTCTGTCTGGGACCACCTGCTCTGGTCTGAGTTGTGCTACTTGTATCACTTGCAGCAGGAGTCATGTCTGATTCACTTTACTCCATAGGCTAAAACGTCTGGTCCATCGCCCTAATTGAGGAGAGACGGTGAGAGGGGACACAAATACTAGTGATGGGGGGGAATTGACACCGTTACATATCGGTATATTGTTTTTGAAAATATATCTTGTAGTTTTGACTGTCGCAACAAGAACTCCAATATTTTTTGGTTTGTAGCTTGTTCTCCCATCTTCTTTTTAAATAGGGAGACGATTAGTTTTCAGCACTTATTTCTATGATTGTTGGATTCTAACTTGAAATATCCTTATTCATGTTACCATATTAGAGCTGGGTGTATGGAAATGATTCATGTTACCATATTAGAGCTGGGTGTATGGAAATGATTCATGTTACCATATTAGAGCTGGGTGTATGGAAATGATTCATGTTACCATATTAGAGCTGGGGTGTATGGAAATGATTCATGTTACCATATTAGAGCTGGGGTGTATGGAAATGATTCATGTTACCATATTAGAGCTGGGTGTATGGAAATGATTCATGTTACCATATTAGAGCTGGGTGTATGGAAATGATTCATGTTACCATATTAGAGCTGGGTGTATGGAAATGATTCATGTTACCATATTAGAGCTGGGTGTATGGAAATGATTCATGTTACCATATTAGAGCTGGGTGTATGGAAATGATTCATGTTACCATATTAGAGCTGGGTGTGTATTCATGGAAATGATTCATGTTACCATATTAGAGCTGGGGTGTATGGAAATGATTCATGTTACCATATTAGAGCTGGGGTGTATGGAAATGATTCATGTTACCATATTAGAGCTGGGTGTATGGAAATGATTCATGTTACCATATTAGAGCTGGGTGTATGGAAATGATTCATGTTACCATATTAGAGCTGGGTGTATGGAAATGATTCATGTTACCATATTAGAGCTGGGTGTATGGAAATGATTCATGTTACCATATTAGAGCTGGGGTGTATGGAAATGATTCATGTTACCATATTAGAGCTGGGGTGTATGGAAATGATTCATGTTACCATATTAGAGCTGGGTGTATGGAAATGATTCATGTTACCATATTAGAGCTGGGTGTATGGAAATGATTCATGTTACCATATTAGAGCTGGGTGTATGGAAATGATTCATGTTACCATATTAGAGCTGGGTGTATGGAAATGATTCATGTTACCATATTAGAGCTGGGTGTATGGAAATGATTCATGTTACCATATTAGAGCTGGGTGTATGGAAATCTACTGAGTGCAGAAAGTTTACATTCTATCGGATCTTATTGTCAAACCTCATGTAATCCTTATGTAGAGATGCAAAGAGTAACCAGTCCGGTTTCAGTCGATGATGAGGTTGGATAGCCGTGGATTAGGGAGGAGTGAGGAATGTGGGGCGAGGTCAGGTCAGATGCAGTGAGAAGGAGCAGTCACCACTTAAGTTCCTGCCTAGCAACAGAGATGTGTTGGCTGTCTAGAGGTGCTTGGAGGAGACGCCGAACTAGAAGGAGGGTATAAATATATGTGCCCGTCTTTGTCTTATGCAGCTGTTTGACCCAGTGGGTGAATAAACTTGGTTTTAGCTTTGACTGGTGAGTTTTACACTGTTTGTTCAGAACCAAACAGGATCCAAGCTAGTTTTTCTCATGGCTCTCTCTTGTCCCTCTGCAACAGACATATGGTGAGAAATCTGTTTGGAATACAGTACAATCATGAGAATCACAGTGCCCATCGTACCTAAGTATCATGATAATATCATATTGTGAGGTCCCTGGCAATTCCCAGCCCTAATGAACACCAGATCTGACATAATATACCATTCTCATTTGCCGAATGATAATTTGCTGATAAAATGCTGGGTTTTCAGTGTAGTCGTAAAAAATAAATTCAAGAGAAGGTTGTTTGAGTATAAGAGATGGTGTTATTCAGCACATGTAGAGGAAATAAAATCTCCTCTGTTTACCCTTCTCCCCTCTCCAACATGGTCCCCCTCCTCCTCCCCTGCTTTATCCCTCCTCCTTCGTCATCTCCTTTTGTCTTAAATGCTTGACTTCATTTTTCCCCTACCTCTCCATTTTCCCCTCTCCCTCCCTCCATCCTACTTCCCTCCCCTCTTTTTTCTTTCCCCCTCTTTTTTCTCTGTTAATCGCTTGACTTCTGCACACTCCTCCCGACGCCATCTTGTGTGTCTTAATTAAAAGGCAGACAGGCTGCTAAGGAATAAATTGAAAGAAGGAGAGGAAATTAATGAAAGAAGAGTTTGTTAATAACACAATAAAGGCAGCTGTGTTTTACCTTCACAGCTTAATTGCGGCCCCTGATTGTGTTTTGGACCTATTTTTATTCAACAGCGGGCCTCACAAACTACGTTAAGTGTGTGTGTGTGTGTGTGAGACAGCTGGGCAAGGGCTCATTCATGTTAGGGTGTTGTCATGCTGAAAGGGAGGGCAAAGTGTGGGAGGGTCGGTGTTGGTTGAAGTAGTAATGACACATTATGCGAGTCAAATACGTGTAGCTGTTTGTTGTGTGTGTATGCGGATGTGTGATAAAACAATGAGCCATTAAACCCAGCAAGGGGCCACACTCCAAACTCTGCTCATCCATCTCTCTACCGGAGCAACATTCCCTCGTCAGACAGACAGACAGACAGGGTCACCCCCCCCCTCCACCTATGCTTTTGTTTCTCCCTTGGGAACAGGGCCCACTTGTGGGTGTCCTTACACCCCTGGTCTACGTAGGTCAAAGGTGAACTTGAGTGCACTCAGGGGAGACGGTAGCATTTCGCCGACCGAGAAGACCTCTGTCCATATGTTAGCCTGGCCCTGTGTGTGCTACTAGCCTTTTGACCTTTATCTTAAAGTGTTTACACACTCTGAGACACACACACACACTCTCTAAATGACTTATTCACAGATCTCTCCCTCAGCTCCAGAGCTGTGATAATCCCTGACCTCCTCTCCATTGATCTTCACAAAGACTAGCTGACAGACAGACCACCAGGCCCACAGCCCATACAATGTGGAATCACTACGTCTGCTACGAATATTACATGCACTGTGTCTGTCTGCCCCACTGCACATTCAACCAGGCTAAAGACAGATTTAGAGCTTCCAGACGTAATTGCAATATTAAAGCTGAATGACCCCCCCCCCTCCTAATTTAATTTTTGGATCAATAAAAAGATGTCTGGTTATTCCAACAAAGAAACAATGTAAAGCTGCCTGCACTATTCTCCAGTCCTTGATAAACGGTGATAGTTAACCAACATACTTAGCCAGATCAGACATACACTCTTTTATTTCAATGCTATTGTGTTTTCGTTCTTTCTCCTTTTGGAGGAGGTCCTGATGGGTATGATGGTCGTGAATCTGAACCTGCGGCGTCTGAACTCTTAGAACTGAACGCATTTACATTACATTACATTTAAGTCATTTAGCAGACGCTCTTATCCAGAGCGACTTACAAATTGGTGCTTTCACCTTATGACATCCAGTGGAACAGCCACTTTACAATAGTGCATCTAGGTCTTTTAAGGGGGAGGGGGGTGAGAAGGATTACTTTATCCTATCCTAGGTATTCCTTAAAGAGGTGGGGTTTCAGGTGTCTCCGGAAGGTGGTGATTGACTCCGCTGTCCTGGCGTCGTGAGGGAGTTTGTTCCACCATTGGGGGGCCAGAGCAGCGAACAGTTTTGACTGGGCTGAGCGGGAACTGTACTTCCTCAGTGGTAGGGAGGCGAGCAGGCCAGAGGTGGATGAACGCAGTGCCCTTGTTTGGGTGTAGGGCCTGATCAGAGCCTGGAGGTACTGAGGTGCCGTTCCCCTCACAGCTCCGTAGGCAAGCACCATGGTCTTGTAGCGGATGCGAGCTTCAACTGGAAGCCAGTGGAGAGAGCGGAGGAGCGGGGTGACGTGAGAGAACTTGGGAAGGTTGAACACCAGACGGGCTGCGGCGTTCTGGATGAGTTGTAGGGGTTTAATGGCACAGGCAGGGAGCCCAGCCAACAGCGAGTTGCAGTAATCCAGACGGGAGATGACAAGTGCCTGGATTAGGACCTGCGCCGCTTCCTGTGTGAGGCAGGGTCGTACTCTGCGGATGTTGTAGAGCATGAACCTACAGGAACGGGCCACCGCCTTGATGTTAGTTGAGAACGACAGGGTGTTGTCCAGGATCACGCCAAGGTTCTTAGCGCTCTGGGAGGAGGACACAATGGAGTTGTCAACCGTGATGGCGAGATCATGGAACGGGCAGTCCTTCCCGGGAGGAAGAGCAGCTCCGTCTTGCCGAGGTTCAGCTTGAGGTGGTGATCAGTCATCCACACTGATATGTCTGCCAGACATGCAGAGATGCGATTCGCCACCTGGTCATCAGAAGGGGGAAAGGAGAAGATTAATTGTGTGTCGTCTGCATAGCAATGATAGGAGAGACCATGTGAGGTTATGACAGAGCCAAGTGACTTGGTGTATAGCGAGAATAGGAGAGGGCCTAGAACAGAGCCCTGGGGGACACCAGTGGTGAGAGCGCGTGGTGAGGAGACAGATTCTCGCCACGCCACCTGGTAGGAGCGACCTGTCAGGTAGGACGCAATCCAAGCATGGGCCGCGCCGGAGATGCCCAACTCGGAGAGGAGGATCTGATGGTTCACAGTATCGAAGGCAGCCGATAGGTCTAGAAGGATGAGAGCAGAGGAGAGAGAGTTAGCTTTAGCAGTGCGGAGCGCCTCCGTGATACAGAGAAGAGCAGTCTCAGTTGAATGACTAGTCTTGAAACCTGACTGATTTGGATCAAGAAGGTCATTCTGAGAGAGATAGCGGGAGAGCTGGCCAAGGACGGCACGTTCAAGAGTTTTGGAGAGAAAAGAAAGAAGGGATACTGGTCTGTAGTTGTTGACATCGGAGGGATCGAGTGTAGGTTTTTTCAGAAGGGGTGCAACTCTCGCTCTCTTGAAGACGGGAGGGACGTAGCCAGCGGTCAGGGATGAGTTGATGAGCGAGGTGAGGTAAGGGAGAAGGTCACCGGAGATGGTCTGGAGAAGAGAGGAGGGGATAGGGTCAAGCGGGCAGGTTGTTGGGCGGCCGGCCGTCACAAGACGCGAGATGTCATCTGGAGAGAGAGGGGAGAAAGAGGTCAGAGCACAGGGTAGGGCAGTGTGAGCAGAACCAGCGGTGTCGTTTGACTTAGCAAACGAGGATCGGAAAGCGTCACAGCACACTTTCAAGGCTGTCCTCTTCTCACCTTATCCTTGAATCAATTACCCTGCCCTGGAAATCTGACCAATCAGGGTCAGAAGCTTCCATCTCCCGGTCTCGTCGTTTGACGTGGAATCCATTTTTCAATGTTTGGGGCCGTTTCTGGGTCACGGGCTTAAAGAAACTGGTCCGTTTGAAATAATAATACATTTTAGCTTCTGTTTTATCCTCTCGGAGCTCATTAGGTATCGACAGCTTTAAAAGCGGGTCTGTTCGACTGGGGTTGGTGCGTAAGAAAGCGAGACGGGCGAGTGTGCACTTTTTCATAATGCTTTCCGCGGCGTGAATACAAGCGACGCCATTTGCATATATTATTGAATATTTGAGAATGTCAATTGGGAGGTAGCGCGTCTCATTGTATTACGGCTGAGGTCTTGAGGTACGCTTTGCTGGGTTTTCAGTTTTTACAATTTCCTTCCTTCAGTGTGTTCTTTTTGTTTAATTTTTCTCTCAAGTTTTCCTCGAGTCAAACATTCCCCGTACGACTCCATTCTTCTCAACTATTGCTCAAGGCGTAGACATGCTACTTCCTCGTATGTGTTGTGTGCAACAACAAGGCCGGTGGATGACATTGGATATTGCCGTTGGAAATCACGAGAAGTGGGGCTTCACTTAAAGCAGCACGACGCGTGCATAATCGTCCTCTGCGAGACAAAACGATGGGCTTTGTCTTTGCCTGGCCCATCTTCAATCTCAGCAATAGTATTTTTAGTCAACATATTTGATGGGCTAGAGCTGGACCAACACACACACATACACACACACATATGGCAGAGCTTCTGTCAAAAGGAGCATCTCCGATTGGATCTCATTTCGCAGGCGCTCAACCTGAAATTGCCATGTAAATGACTGAGACCTGCCTCCCTGCTGTGTCTCACACACACACACACATAAAGGTACACACACAGAAGTACAGTACACACAAACATACACAGGGTTCTAGGGTTATTTGCTGCTGCACACTGTGCCCATCTTGCCCTCTTTGTCTCCTGCGAGGAGTAACACCTGTGTGAGTGTGTGTGCTGGGCCGTGATGGTGATCACGGGTGGCTTGAGATCACTCAGCATTGGACACCACGGATGACTGCTGACACACACGCGACTCTGACACCGCATGCACTGGAACACACACACACCGACAGGCGCACTCCAATCAAATTGTATTTGTCACATGCGCCGAATACAACAGGTGTATTCGACCTTTTGACCTTACTTACAAGCCCTTAACCAACAATGCAGTTTTAAGAAAAAATAAATAAAAGTAATAAATAATTGAAGAGCAGCAGTAAAATAACAACAGCGAGGCTAAATACAGGGGGTGCCGTTAGAGTCAATGTGCGGGGGGCCACCGGTTAGTCGAGGTAATTGACTAAACAGACACTTGTAAGAAATCATCTCTTATTTTCAGACTTCAGTAATACAATGGGAGACTGGTGAGGCTCGGAGTGTTGTGCACGTGTGTGTGAATGCTCAAGCATTTGCTGACGTGTACATGTTTGAATGGTGTCAGAAGGTAGGGAATGATGTTCATATGTGCTGATGTTTGTGTATGGGGGGTGATCAATGTTCCCTAACAATAAGATTTCCGGTCCGCTGAGCGTTTACTGTGAACACCGCTTATAGTTACAGTTTTAACTGTGGTCAAGTAGGCTACTGTGGCTATTGTATCGTAATGTAGGTCTACCAGAGTGGCCTACCATCAAAGCCAATGAAGGAAATGCATCCCATAACATTTGAACATGAATTAGCTGTTCTATCATTCAGCCTACAGTAGCAGCCAACGTGTGGTTTTCAATGTAGGCCTTTTGAAAAACAAACATGCAGGGCGCAACTTGCTTATCCACTTGTCCTTCAGACAAGGTGACTGAACAGGTTGTGTAGTTTGCTGCAAGAAAACACTTTACAAAATAAAATGCAGAATTATTCCCATTATTACAGAGAATCAGACAAATTATGCTACCCTCTGCTGATTGGCTACTTAGCTTAAGCCTGTCTCAAATTACAATACTTCCCCTTTAAGACAAACGTGCTCTTTACCTGACTCTTTTAAAGATGGCTAGAAATGTACACGTTTTGTGCTCTTGTAGGAAGCAATCACTCCCCTATTGCCGACTACAAATGATCTATAACTGGGCTAATAACTCACTAAATAGTAAAGGAAATGAACAAAATGTGCACACATGGCTACATGCAGCTCTCGCTTTGATCTCAAAACAGGCGCATCTACTCACGACCGCTCATGCTGTAAAAACAGTCCAGTTCAAAGTAAATGGTACAGATCCATATATGGCAATGGTCTATTTGCATATAGGGCTGCTGCAACGGTTTTGGCGCACATTTGTGTGTGTGTGTGTGTGAATGGCGTAAGTAGTGAGGAAGTGTGCGTGATCAGACCTGGTTGTGAATGTGAAACAAATGGCCCGGCTGCCGGGCTAAATGGAAGCAATCCATCAGAGAGACGGGACACAAACACACCCCGGAGATGTCATAGCCAAGCCCTCCTCAGACACAAGGCTAGATCTGATGTAGAGGGATAAGATGAAGGGAAAATATTGAATGACGCACACACATTGACTCGGCCCAAAGACGGCAGGGACCTCTGCCACATGGTTAGATAAGAACACTTATCAAATGAAAAGATGCTTTAAAAGGGGAAACTGATAGATGGATGAGGGAGGCATGAACAAATGAATGGAGCGTAGAGGGGGGCAGAGCCATTTAGCTAAGATGTGCAGTCCAGGACTCGGTTCATAAGAACATGGAGCTCTCTTGATAATCTCTAATCCAATGAAGGGACTGAGTTAGACTGAGGGATGGAGGAGTAGAAGCAAGGGACAGATGGGTCTGGAAAGCAATAGATGAATGGAACGTTGAATGAAGGTCGAGGGGAGAGGGGGATATCACAAAGAGCCCTTCAGTGAGCAGGGACTGCATGGGATGGCTGGGGCTGTAGCCAACTGAATGACTGGTACTGATGAGGAATGCTATACAGAAAGAGAGTTGGAAAGGGCAAGATGGGGAGAGAAAGCGAGATGGAGAGAGGATGGGAAAAGGTAAAGCGAGAGATGAAGAGCATGATAAGGACTGATGGAAAGTGTGAGAGAGAGGGAGCGAGAGAACCAAAATGAGTGCATCCCTCTTTATACTGAAGTCCCGGTAATTGTTTAGTGTGATTAGGATGGAGAGAGGGATGAGAGGAGAAAGAAGAGCGGTGTAATATCCTGTAATTGAAGCCCTCGTCTGCCATCATCCCATTGTTCCACCACACGCAGATAAGCCCAGGGAAATGAGAGACGGGGGGGGGGTAGTGGGAGGAAGAAAGTGTGAGGCATAGAGGAGGCTGTGACAAAGGGAGGGAGAGCGACTGAGTGGGTGGATTTACATTAGTAGATTATGTCTAGCGAGATCTATCTCTCATCAACATCCGATTTGAAACTTTTCTCAGTGTTTACTCTAGCCTTGGATGTGTTTTGTCCAAAGCCACAATTCTGCTTCATATTATAAACTGGGTGGTTCGAGCCCTGAATGCTGATTGGCTTAAAGCCACGGTATATCAGACCGTATATCATGGGTATGACAAAACCTTTATTTTTACTGCTCTAATTGCATTGGTAAACAGTTTATAATAGCAATAAAGCACCTCAGAGGTTTGTGGTATATGGCCAATATACCACACCTCCTTGGGCATTATTGCTTAAATGAACATAGTTCTGTGGTTGGCATGGTGCTGTGAGGTCACCTAGGCAGACATGTACATTTTGTAAATATTTAAGCATTTGTAAGTGTTTAAAAAATATATAATAAGCTTTTTATTTTTCATAAATCTGTTTTGTTCAGATAAATATTGTGGTCTTCAATGTCAAAGTTACGACGTTCAGTCCGTTTGTTTGCCTTTCCTGGCTAGCGGGATGGCTAATGTAACGCAGCAGCAGCTCCAGGCTTTTTTGTTTCACCTGCGGGTTAGAAGGTGGGGCCTGCAGTGTCTGAGATGTCCGAGAGGCAGAGGGACTGTTCCTGATCACTGCTGACGTGTGGTTGATTTTCTGCCGCTTTACTGCAGCCGAAGCATCACCCAGGTGGGTTCTGCACTGTCGGCGACGGAGGATCGGCTACCTTACGGAGGATCGGCTACCTTACGGAGGATCGGCTACCTTACGGAGGATCGGCTACCTTATGAGGATCGGCTACCTTATGAGGATCGGCTACCTTATGAGGATCGGCTACCTTATGAGGATCGGCTACCTTATGAGGATCGGCTACCTTATGAGGATCGGCTACCTTACGGAGGAGAGGCTACCTTACGGAGGAGAGGCTACCTTACGGAGGAACTGGGAACGTCGGACAAAGCCACGGGCCTCGATGAAGAGCTCCTGGCTTGTCCGACAGACTGGGTTTCTCCCTGGCTCTACTGTACCATCAACACACCCTCCTCTCAAGCCATACTGACTGTACCAAACTGCCTCAACTCCATTTGTTTTCCACCTTTCATTTGTTGTTCATTGATGAATTATGTATTTTGTTAACAAGAGGACCACAATGGAAATGCGTTTCTAAGCTTTTTTAGTTTTATCCTCTATGATTTTTAAATGCATTGTATCCACGTGTGGTTGTATAGATGTTGTTTTTATTGTCAAATGAATCATATCACATATGCGTATGGTGTTGCACAATTGATTAATGCCAGTGATTTAACAAACGTGTGGCTGTTTTTAAAAGCCTTTCATGTTCAATTCGGCTCCGAGAGCAAAAAGTCTGTCTACTGGTATTAAGGTCATTCTCACAGGGACATGAGGTGTGACAGAGCCGTTGTCTTTCCACTGTACCAGTCAGAGGGGGGTATATACGGTGTAGGTGTCTGTGGGAGACATCTCCTGAAAGATTTTCATCTACATCCGTCTCTTTACACTAAGCAAGTATCTCTCCTGGACTTAGTTTGTGTCATCAAAGTAGAGTAGCGTAAAAGACTGAGATGAGAGGTGGGGGAGGTGAGTTAGAGTGGAGGTAGGGAGGAGAGAAACAAGAGGAGTCTGGGAGAGGAGGTATAAGTCGGAGTCTTAAACTTTGTAAACAGCATCTCCCTTCAGAACCTGTGTGTGTGTGTGTGTGTGTGTGTGATAGATATCAATTCAAGAGGCTTTATTGCCATGGGAAACACATGTTAACATTGCCAAAGCAAGTGAGGAAGATAATAAACAAAAACAAATGAACAATGTACAAATGGTTAAAGTACAAAAGGGAAAATAAATAAGTATAAATATGGGTTGTATTTACAATAGTGTTTGTTCTTCACTGGTTGACCTTTTCTTGTGGCAATAGGTCTCTCTTCCCCCCCTCCCTCCCCCAGGCTGCTTGGAAAGGCCTTTGATTACCATGATGACGTCTTGCTGCAGACGTCCTCTTTGATTGTGAAGGTGCTGCTCGTGTGGATGACGTAACACGGTTTGCGACGTCATCGTTGCGGCTTTAGAGATCTGCTGTGTTGTTGTAGCCGCCAGTTTGTGCTGAGAACGCGGCGGCTTTCGCTCGTTGTCCCGGTGACCGCCAGACTGTAGGTTGGGTTATGCGTTGCCGCGGTCATTGTACAGTGCTACATCCAGCATGTCCCCTCCATTAGCACTAGGTGTGACTGTGATCAGTCATTCCTCCCCAGCCATCTGTCTGTTTGATCCCCAGGACCTTTAAAATGTCCCTCTTCCTCGCCCCGGAATGGTGATTTATCCCATTCATCAATTAGCATTAGCAGCAGAGAGCAAGTAATCTGAATATGGGGCCATAAATTATTGATTCCACCCCCCCTCCCTCTCTCCCTCCATCCCTCCTTCCGCCTGCAAATCTAACCCTGACATTTGAATATAAGACAGAGCAAAATGATGGCCTGAAATAATGACGGCCATTTGGGGTGTGTGTGTGTGTGTGTGTGTGTGTGTGTGTGTCTTGGCGTGTGTGTGTCTTGGCGTGTGTGCGTATGCAAAGCAAACCTCTTTTAGCCTCATTAATATTCATTAATACCTCCTGTCAGAAAGGCACAGAAACAATTCATTGCTTGCATTTACTGTATTAAGTGCTTCATGATTTATTAATGTGCAATGAGAGCGAGAGTGAGGGAGAGAAAGATAAGAGGGGTGAGGGGAGACTGGGTGAGGGGGAGCACTGAAATGTGAAAGACGGGGCATTTGTAAAGCTATTCACCTGAAACCAAACATAAAAACCATAAATATGGTTGCTCTTTTTTGTGTGTGTATTTGTCACCCATCGAATGATTCTGTTTTGTTTTGCATAGTGTGTGTAGGCAGCCACATTTTGACTTATTATTCCAAGCTGTTTGCTAATGCTATGTGCCGTTTAGCTTGGCGCGTGCATACATTTTACCTATGGGTGGTCCCGGGAATCAAGCCCACTATCGTGGCGTTGCAAGCGCCTTGCTCTACCAACTGAGTGACAGAGGACCACTACACAGTGTATAGTCCAAGGGCTCCTTGCTAACGGCTTGGAAAATGGACACCAGTGCCAACCCATCCAGGAGTATTGACAGCAATGTGAATACAGTGGTGTGTGTGGGTGGGTGTGCGTTTGACCCCTCTACGCTCCCTCTGTGTGACTGCCTCCTCCATAACATCCTCCACTACTGGCATTGTAGATGCTGCTAAGCATCTCTTTCTCTTCGCTAGACAGTATCTGTATATTTAGCCACCAGGCAGTTGGCAGAGCCTGTATTATTACAACTTCAGGAAACAGAATGATCTTTCTCTCTCTATCCTGGTGTGCTGACGACTCACTCTCTACCTCTCTCCCACTCGTTCTCTCTGCTTGAGCTGTGCATGACCCCTTTTCCCTCACTTCTCTTTCCTTTTGATCTTTCCCTGTGCTTACGTGCTGTTAGCCGAGGGCTCTCTCTATTCCTCCTCCCTGTGTGCTGTGCTGCGTCTTCTCTTCTCCCCTAGAGGGACTTGGCACGACCCACCGTTATACATCAGTGTTATTACACCTTGAGGAGGTGTGTGTGTGTGTGTGGTAGATAGACTTTCCATGTCCCGGTTAATCAAGCTTCTTGCACAGCACGCAGGACAAATTGACAAGTTGGGCAGCCAGCTGTTCTGGCCCAGCTGTGTGCCGTTTTCTCTCTCTCTCTCCCTCTTTCTCTCTTTCACATTCTCTTTCCCTCTCTCTCTCTCCCTCTCTCTCCCTCTTTCCCTCTTTCCCTCTCTCTCTCTCCCTCTTTCCCTCTCTCTCTCTCCCTCCCTCTTTCCCTCTCTCTCTCTCTCTCCCTCCCTCTTTCCCTCTCTCTCCCTCTTTCCCTCTCTCTCTCCCCTCTTTCCCTCTCTCTCTCCCTCTCTCTCTCTCCTCCCTCTTTCCCTCTCCCTCCCTCTTTCCCTCTCTCTCCCTCTTTCCCTCTCTCTCTCTCCCTCTTTCCCTCTCTCTCTCTCCCTCTTTCCCTCTCTCTCTCTCTCCCTCTTTCCCTCTCTCTCTCTCTCCCTCCCTCTTTCCCTCTCTCTCTCTCCCTCCCTCTTTCCCTCTCTCTCTCTCTCTCCCTCTTTCCCTCTCTCTCTCTTTCCCTCTCAATTTTTCTATTCAATTTTCTTTATTGGCATGACATAACAATATTCATATTGCCAACGCTTACTTTGGATATTTACAATATTAAAATAATAAGAATCAAAATTGTCATCAAGACAACAATAACCAAGGGTCAAAATAAGCATACAGTAGAGGACATGTGCAGGTTGATTGGTCCGTCAGACACTGTCCCTCATCTTATGGCAGGCAGTAATGTAGTGCGCTGCCAACCCACAGCTCTCTGCGTTCTCCCCCAACAGGGCGGGTAGCCTACTCTCACCAGAGGTCTTTGAAACCTTGAATAAAGGTTTCAAATTTGGGCAAATTACATATTTTTACATTTTTTCAGGAAATACAGCTCTGTCTCAGGTTCTGCTGTTGTGCAGTGGTTGCACAGCCTTTCCTCTACAGGGAGACAGGTTTTCCTGTGTCTACCTTTCTCAATGGCAATGCTGTGCTCACTGAGCCTGTACTTTGTCAAGGTTTTTCTAAGGTTTTGATCAGTAACCATGGTCAAATAGTTTGCAATGGTGTACTGTCGATTTAGGGCCAGATAGCACTGCATTTTGCTTTGTGCTGGTTTTCCAATAAGCACTGTAATTTGTTTTATTCTGATTGATTGGATGCTCTGGTCTTGAGGCTTCAGTGTGTTAGTAGAACAGGTTTTGTGAACCAATTGAGAACTTTGGTCTAATTCCCTGAGATCTGGATCTTTTGGGGGTTTACTGCCGGGCCGAGGTCTGACTGTACTGCTCTAGCAGGTCCAGGCTCTGCTGTAGCTCTCTCTCTATCTCTCTCTCGCTCTCGCTCTCGTCTGCTTTTCAGCTGAAACGCCATGGCACTCGTCTAAAGGTAGAGGGGAAAGCAACAATGCAATGAATACAGTCCCAGATTGCCAGTGTTGTTTCTGTCCAATATCCCTAGTGGGTCCTTCTGGGAGTGTCTCTTACCTATTGGCAGTTGGCTCTGACTGACACAACCTTGTTGACAAAAACCTTCTATTTGGGCCAAGCTACTGTATAGAGACTGGTACAGCTTTCTGTCTTGACTTCCAACCATTCAAACATAGCAAAGGTGTACTGATTAAATGCATACCCCCCCCCCCCCGTCAAAAAAGCGCGTGGCAAAAGACGGCCATTTTGGCTATCGAGGTACCACATTTGTCTTGACTTCCTGCCATTCAAACCACATTACTGTAACATGCTGACCACACCGCTCGCGTTGCGTAAATGTATACACACGTTATTCAATCATTGCACCCAGACTGCTCCCACACGTCAACGAGTGTCTGCTTAGCCAGGCTCTAAAATAGAATTTCTGACGCTTGATGCGCTGCAAGTCCCCCCTCTCCCATCTCCTCATTGGTTTTATACCCACGTGGGTGATTGATTGATTGATAGATGTCACAAAGTGCTATACAGAAACCCAGCCTTAAACTCCAATGCAGATGTAGAAGCACGGTGGCTAGGAATTTCTCCCTAGAAAGGCAGGAACCTAGGAAGAAACCTAGAGAGGAACCAGGCTCTGAGGGGTGGCCAGTCCTCTTCTGGTTGTGCCGGGTGGAGATTATAACAGTACATGGCCAAGATGTTCAAACGTTCATAGATGACCAGCAGGGTCAGATAATAATAATCACAGCGGTTGTAGAGGGTGCAACAGGTCAGCACCTCCGGAGTAAATGTCAGTTGGCTTTTCATAGCCGACCAGGTAGACTGGGGACAGTGAGGAGTCATCAGGCCAGGTAGTCCTGAGGCATGGTCTTAGGGTTCAGGTCCTCCGGGAAAGAGAGAGAATTAGAGGGAGTGTTAGAGCCGATTTGGACATATTTGTATAAAAGACCGAACATTTGGAGCTCCATGTATATTTGTGTAAATATATTAAATATGAATGTAAATGATGAAATATTAGGTACGTACCTTTATGATTTATATTTACCTGATTGAGATATATTCATTTGTTGTTAGTGTAACTTAGTTTTTGGCCCCCCCTCTTGCCTATTCATTGTATTGTGGTAAGTGTGTTAGGATAAAGGCAGGAAGTTGGGCCTTCGGGAGAGAAGAGTCCTTGCTAGATGCGGGAGCGGTATAGTTTTTTGACCATACAGACATACAGACAGGTCATAATATGTATTTTCCATATAAAGTATTCTATGCTTCAAGTTGATTGAAGAATCACTTATTTGTTAGATATAAGAAGAATAAACATTTTTGTTGCACCATATCCCTGGATGTCATTGAATGTTTGGCCGTTTGGAAACCTTGACTGTGGACTGTATGCGTACCAAACAACCCCGCTTCAGGCTTGGGCAGTGGCTATGGTAAAGACTAAAGGAAGCCACTACAGGGAGCATACTTAAATTCACACAGGACACCGGATAAGACAGGAGAATTACACCAGATATAACAGACTGACTCTAGCCCCATAACACAAACTATTGCAGCATAGATACTGGAGGCTGAGACAGGATGGGTCGGGAGACACTGTGGGACCGTCCGACGATACCCCCGGACTGGGCCAACCAGGGAGGTTATAACCCCCACACCACTAGAGGGATATCCGCAAACCACTTACTACACTGCGACAAGGCTGAGTATAGCCCACGAAGATCTCCCCCATGGCACGAACCCGAGGGGACGCCAACCCGGACAGGAAGATCACGTCAGTGACTCAACCCACTCAAGTGACGCACCCCTCCTAGGGACGGCTTGGAAGAGCACCAGTAAGCCAATGACTCAGCCCCTGTAATGGGGTCCGAGGCAGAGTATCCCAGTGGAGAGGGGAACCGGCCATGCAGAGACAGCAAGGGCGGTTCGTCGCTCCAGTGCCTTTCCGCCCACCTTCGACCCCTGGGCCAGACTACACTTCATCATGGGACCTACTGAAGAGATGAGTCTTCAATAAAAATAAAAAAATTTTGTGGCCTTTTTTCTTCCCAATTTTGTGATATCCAATTGGTAGTTACAGTCCTGTCCCATCTCTGCAACTCCCGTTCAGCCTCAGGAGAGGCGAAGGTCGAGAGCAGTGCATCTTCCGAAACACGACCCCGCCAAGTCGCACTGCTTCTTGACACACTGCTCGCTTAACCCGGAAGCCAGCCGCACCAATGTGTCAGAGGAAACACTGTACACCTGGCGACTGTGTCAGTGGGCAGACCATTCTGTGAAAATGGAACTCTATAGGAGAAAACCCTGCCTCCAGCTGTTTGCTTACAAATTCTAGGGACAATAAGGAGGCCTGCATCTTATGATCGTAGTGTACTTAGTTATGCACGGCAGGACCGAATCGGGGAGAGAGGTAGGAGCAAGCCCATGTAATGCTTTGTAGGTTAACAGTAAAACCTTGAAATCAGACAGGTTAGAACTGGAGTAATATGATAACTTTTTGGGGGTTCTATTCAAGATTCTAGCAAAACATGTTTAGCACTAACTGAAGTTTTATTTAGGGCTTTATCTGAGTAGCCAGAAAGTAGAGCATTGTAGTAGTCTAATCTAGAAGTGACAAAAGCATGGATTAGTTTTTCTGCATCAGATGAACTGAGGTCCACACTCCAGTCCGGTAGTGGTAATGCACCTTAAATTGATTGCCAACCACCATATAAAGTCCGAAGAAACCTGGAGGAAAGATTATGTTAAACAAACTCGGTTTACCCTTTTATCTGTGGATTAATTGTCAGAGTAGAGGACCTTGCGCATTTCAGGTAAAGTGACAACCCAATGTTTATATCCCAGGACAAATGAACTAGCAACCGCAAGCTAGCTAAATGGCCAGAGCAGCTACATCTAGCCATTTCAGATGCTAAATGGCCAGAGCAGCTACATCCAGCCATTTCAGATGCTAAATGGCCAGAGCAGCTACATCCAGCCATTTCAGATGCTAAATGGCCAGAGCAGCTACATCCAGCCATTTCAGATGCTAAATGGCCAGAGCAGCTACATCCAGCCATTTCAGATGCTAAATGGCCAGAGCAGCTACATCCAGCCATTTCAGATGCTAAATGGCCAGAGCAGCTACATCCAGCCATTTCAGATGCTAAATGGCCAGAGCAGCTACGTCCAGACATTTCAGAAGCAATGTTTTTCTTCGCCCTCTGCAGCACTGTAGCCAAAGAGGGGTTCTCTACAAAGCAGGCTGTTCGGTGTTCGTGTAATGGAAGACATTAGACAGACGATTACAAGGTTCTTACAGACACCGCTACGCCCTGCACACTCACGCTTTCACATCAGTCCCAGCTTGGGGAGTTTGAAAGGGCTAATCGGTGTGACTTCGAGGCATGTGTGTCTTAAATTGTGTGCGTTGCGTCTACGTGTGTGTGTGTGTGTGTGTGTGTGACACCCAAACCTACCATCTATTCACCATTCAGGCTTTACCCTCCAGTCAGACACGGTGACATCGTTGAGGCTGGGGCCGGGTTGTCTTCACAGCCACATGTATTATCTAACCGCAGTGCATTAGCAGTAGGATAGGGAACGGCAGAGAGGAATATGATGGTGATCATAATGGGAAGAGAGAGCGTGCTGAAGGTGATAATGTAGAAATGTTGTTGGGGACCCGGTGACAGAGGGGAGAGCAGCGCTCAACTGATTTCATACACATTACCACTCGGAGCTCTGGCATGGCAAGCGGAAAATGAACCCCAGTGAGAAAGAGTGGAAATAGTTTGTGTGCGTGCCTGTACTAACGGGCGTGCGTGCATGTGCGGTGTGTGTGTGTCGTCACTCTCTCGCGCTCTCTTTTTCTACCGTTCTTTTCCCTGCCTCACTCTCTCCATCTCCCTCTCTCCATCTCCCTCTCTCCATCTCTCCATCTCCCTCTCTCCCTCTCTCCATCTCCCTCTCTCCGTGCCCCCAGTCCCAAATTAAACGGAGTTGTGTAATAAGGAATTGTCAGGAGCCGTTAACACGCGAGAAAGAAGGGAGGAGATGACAGTGAATTGGAGAAGGGGAAAAAGGTCAAGGGGTTGACCAGCTCGGTGCCTGAAGAGAGATTGGACAGCATGTGTTGGTTCTGTACTGACTAGCTGGTCCAGTTCCATTGACCATATGTTCAGCTTAGAGGCTCAACATCATGTGTTTTTGTTCAGCCTTACAGCTCTGCTGAGTCATCAAATCTCGCCTTCTAAAATCGGTGTCTCTCCCTCTCTCTCCCTCTCTCCCTCGCTCTCGCTCTCGCTCTCTCGCTCTCCCCCCCTTTGGCTTTCTTGAACTTGCTCTAGATCTTTCATATGCTCTCCTCTTTCTCTCCTCTCTCCCCCTCCCTCCTTCCTCTTAGTCCTCGCTCTCTCTCTCTCTCTCTCTCCCAGAAGACATAATTAGCTTGAATGTATGTACCCCATGCCGCTAAATCATTATCAGCACGTTACAGCAGTTTTAAAACATACACCAACTGATATAATAATACTGTGTACTGTGTTTTTAATGCATATTTATCTTTTTTTCTCAGCGTGTCCCCCTGGCTCATATAAGATGTCATCCAGACAGCAGGAGTGTTTTCCGTGCCCGGCCAACAGTGTGGCTGAGGAGGAAGGATCGGTGGTGTGTGTGTGTGAGGAGGATCACTTCAGGACCCCCCTGGACAACCCCTCCGCCCCCTGCACCCGTAAGACGTGCACATACACACCTGTTCCTATGCAACTCCTCATCTGACTATATCACTCTGTCATATCACCTCTCCTCTAGCCATGTAACCCTGTCATTCCTCTTCTCAGTCTCTCTCTCTCTCTCTCCTTCACTTCCTCTCTGACCATAATCCCTCCCGCCTCCCACTGACCTTGTCCCTTCAACCCTCCTCCCCTTCCCTAACCTCATCACTTAATTATTCCCTCTCCCTCCCGCTCTCTCTACCCCATCCCTCCATCCATCAGGTAACCCAATCCCACTGTCCTTCACCCGTCCTTCACCTTATCCCTCTATCGTCTCCCTATTCCCTTCATACTTCACCCATCAGTCCTCCACTCAACCCGAAATCTTCCCTCTAGCCTTCCCCCCACTTGGTCACCCAATCTCTTTTCACCCCCTCTCCCCCACACTCCCCCTCCAAAGACGCACATACATTCAAGGCCAATTCCATACCATATCGCCAGGGGCAGCCGTATTGATCTAACCCTCTGTAGTGTTGATGGTTAAATACACAGACGCCACCTGATTTAATCCACCTAATAAGCTTCTTGAATCATATGCTCTATAGTGTACCAGACAATAAAACACAGAGGGCAGAAATGAAGTGTGCTCATTCGTGGCTCGGATCAGCTCCAGTTTTTTATTTTTATACCCCTGTAATTAGAAGGTTTAATCACGATATTGATTCCCGGTGCTTTCATATCGATCAGGGGCAGTCGGGGATAGCATTTATAGCTCTTTAATTACCACATTTAATTACAATATTGATTCCGTAATTGTGACCATCTCCTGACTCCACCAAGCTATTGTGTGGAGAGGTGGAGACAGGCAGATGGGAGGACAGACAGATGGAGAGGGGGAGGAGAACTGAGAAGAGTTGTGAAGGAATGATAGATGGGAAGAGGGAGATTAAGAGGAACTTTGAGAGAGCGATGGAAGAGAAGGAGAGACGAGGCTATGAAGGCCCGGCTGTGTGCGTACAGGTACGTGTTAATGAATAAGTGAAGGTGGGCTGCTCGCTGATGAGCATGTCACACACCACAGCTGTGCCCCACTTCTGGCCACAGGCCCGTTACCGTGTTACATAACCCCACTGAGAGAGCATTCAGTATACACCCACTGACGCGTTTATCGCCCCTCTACACCTGCATGTTCATTATTACCACAGAAATAGTGTACATTGTCAGTTTCCCACAAGTGTTTCACACACACACACACACACACACCATCAATATTCTTTAATGGACCAGTACCTTTGATGTTCCGTTCATGTGTTGAAACATGCACGGTTACAGCCCCGCGTCATAGCGCAAGGCCTTGAAAGTGACCGTTCTGCGTGCGCATGAGTGTGGTTGACCATTGTCAGAACCTCCTACCAGGTGAAGAGAGGAAGCTATGTAGGACTATTGAGATGCACCTGTCGTTTTTCACCTTTTCATAACAGAGAGGATTCTCATTCCGCGAGCACGAACCACCTTTTCATAACAGAGAGGATTCTCATTCCGCGAGCACGAACCACCTTTTCATAACAGAGAGGATTCTCATTCCGCGAGCACGAACCACCTTTTCATAACAGAGAGGATTCTCATTCCGCGAGCACGAACCACCTTTTCTGTGGCGATTCATATTTGTGGTTTGTAAACAAGGCATTTGTTCCAGCCATGACTGTTGACTTAAATAACTAATAGGCAGTCCTTTATCTCTCGCTCTCGCTCTCTCACACACAGACACACACACACACACGTATACACACACGTATACACACACAGTATACACACACAGCATTATACTTCACCATCACTAATAGATTTCCCCCCATTTTATTTCTCAATCCGCCGTAAGATGAGGTGGTCGGTAGATCAGGGACTGTCTAGAAATCGCATGAGTGAATAAAGATGGTCGGCGAGCAGCATATTATACATGTCTCACTTACGGCTCCTTTGTTCTGTCGTCATAGACACACACGTTTCATCTAGACCAGGCAGGCTTTAGTTGCTTTGGCTAGTCTTATTTTCTCTGTTCTTCTCCCCTCCCATGCATCACCCGTAATCCCTTTCTCATCTCAATCCTATCAAGGTATTACGTAGGCATCGTAGCCAGATGTGTGCTAGCGCAATGACACCACGTAGCTACCATTCTGGGGCGGGCTACACTTTGAGAATGGAACTACACAGGGAAGTGTTCTGTAGTAATTGGTTGCCACTGGTTTTAATGCTGAATTCAAATACATTCCCTCATACTGATGTCTGATGTACTGGTGCCTAGTCTGTTACGTCCTCACTTTTCTGCTTTGCTGCACGGTATATCGCTGTTATCTTGGTCAGGTCGTTATTGTAAAAGAGAATGTGTTCTCAGTGACTTACCTGGTTAAATAAAGGCAAAATAAAACCTGCTGTGTCACTGTAGGTAGTAAGTACATCATACAGAATAATCATATGTCATAGAAATGCCTCACACTTTTAAACATCATACGGGGGCCATAAGACGAGCACTAAATGTGACTTATTCTCCCTCCCAGGCCCCCCCTCTCCTCCCAAAGACTTGGTCTACACCCTCAAGCAGTCCACCATGATCCTGGAGTGGAGCGCGCCAACGGACACGGGCGGCAGGGGAGACCTGACCTACAGCGTGGGCTGCCGCCGGTGCCTGGGGCTGCAGTGTGAGCCGTGCGGGGCCAGCGTGGGCTTCATGCCCCAGCAGAGTGGGTTGACCGAACGCACGGTCACCGTGGTCAACCTCATGGCCAACTCCAACTACACGTTGACGGTCGAGGCCCTCAATGGCGTATCAGAGCTCCTGCCCAACAAGAGGTTCTACACACAGGTCAACGTGTCAACTAGCGTGCCAGGTCAGTGGAAGTTGTGTTCACACACAGTCTTGCATAACTAACCTTGTGGGGACACAATTCAGTCCAATTCAAAATACTATTTTCCCTAACCCTAACCTTAATCCGAAAACCTAACCCTAAAACTAACCCTAGCTCCTAACATTAAACCTAATTCTAACCTTAACCCTAAACCCCCTAGAAATAGCATTTGACCTATGGGAGACGAACAAAATGTCACCAGTTGGTCCAATTTTTGTTTGTTTACTATTCTTGTGCGGACATCACCCTGATTCTCGTCCTTTACCCTCAAATCAGAAACACCACGAACGTCTGAGGACAAAGGAGTGCTCAAAAGCACACTGTACACAAACTCTGAACTGATGACACACACACCCTGGGCTCAGCGCCCCTCTCCTCTCGGCGCTAGCTAAAAGATTCCCGTCATCACGGTGTGGCCATCTCATATTCATCCACACCCTTCACAAAGCCATTAGCCAGAGGCTTTAAAAAAAGCACTCAGCAAAGTGTCCCTGTCACACACACCCAGCAACCCCCCCCCCCCACCACCACCACCACCGACCCAGACTCCATACATTCTCACACATTTGATGACTCATGTTTATTCAACTTGTCTGCATTCGCCGGCTGATATTTCACAAACATCGACCTGCTGTGGGGAAAAAGGGAAAATTAAGTGTTTCATTTGCATATGCAGAGGAAAGACGAAATGGAAGCCCTCGAAGTGAGAGTGTGTTTTGTACTCTAATTGTTAATTAGTGAAAGCAAATGCAATGCGTTATGAATGGAGCTTGTATTAATGCACATTTGGAAATGGAACGCCAGCACTTTGGATGTTCCACGGTGGGGCACAATCAACTAACACACACACACACAGTGAAGTCATTAAGGAGAGCTATCACGATGGCTTCTTCACACCAAATGTTTTACTCCAATATTCATGATTTGGTAAAGGAGCAGGTATGTTTTTGTGGTGTATTTGTGTGCAAGCTTGTGTGTGTGAGCTTGTAAGGGAGTGTGTGTACTGTACATGTGTGCGTGCGTGCATGAAAATGCGTTTGCTTGGGAGTGTGTACTTGCGTGCGTGCCTCTGTGTGTGACCGTGCTCTAGATTCTAGTGCTGACCAATTACAAAATGCAGGTTGTGTAAGGGCATGGGGGGGTATGGGGGGAGGGCTTCGTGAATGTGTGTGTGTGTGTGTGTGTGTGCGCTGGATGGTACCAACAGTATGGATGCTAGATGAATGCTGGATGGGGCTAAATCCAAGGGTCACGGAATGGCCTATATCTGCATTCTTACAAAGATTCACTCAGTTATCCTCATAACCAGGGATGTTAACTAACTAACGCGTCAGTGGGTGTATACTAGTCACCTTTTGGTGAAATTCTATGTTTTTTGGGGGGGATGGCTGTAAGCGAACAAGTGATCAGGCTCAGCCAATCGTTTAAATAACAGCAGAATGCAGCGCAGCACGCGACTGAAGAGAGAAGAGACGACCAACTTACTAGTTACAGTATCAGCACGCGACTGAAGAGAGAAGAGACGACCAACTTACTAGTTACAGCATCAGCACGAGACTGAAGAGAGAAGAGACGACCAACTTACTAGTTACAGCATCAGCACGAGACTGAAGAGAGAAGAGACGCGAGAACTTACTAGTTACAGCATCAGCACGCGACTGAAGAGACTTACTAGTTACAGCATCAGCACGCGACTGAAGAGAGAAGAGACGACCAACTTACTAGTTACAGCATCAGCACGCGACTGAAGAGAGAAGAGACGACCAACTTACTAGTTACAGCATCAGCACGCGACTGAAGAGAGAAGAGACGACCAACTTACTAGTTACAGCATCAGCACGAGACTGAAGAGAGAAGAGACGACCAACTTACTAGTTACAGCATCAGCACGCGACTGAAGAGACGACCAACTTGCTAGTTACAGCATCAGCACGCAACTGAAGAGAGAAGAGACGACCAACTTACTAGTTACAGCATCAGCACGCGACTGAAGAGAGAAGAGACGACCAACTTACTAGTTACAGCATCAGCACGCGACTGAAGAGAGAAGAGACGACCAACTTACTAGTTACAGCATCAGCACGAGACTGAAGAGAGAAGAGACGACCAACTTACTAGTTACAGCATCAGCACGCGACTGAAGAGACGACCAACTTACTAGTTACAGCATCAGCACGCGACTGAAGAGAGAAGAGACGACCAACTTACTAGTTACAGCATCAGCACGCGACTGAAGAGAGAAAAGATGACCAACTTACTAGTTACAGCATCAGCACGCGACTGAAGAGAGAAGAGATGACCAACTTACTAGTTACAGCATCAGCACGCGACTGAAGAGAGAAGAGATGACCAACTTACTAGTTACAGCATCAGCACGCGACTGAAGAGAGAAGAGATGACCAACTTACTAGTTACAGTATCAGCACGCGACTGAAGAGAGAAGAGACGACCAACTTACTAGTTACAGTATCAGCACGCGACTGAAGAGAGAAGAGATGACCAACTTACTAGTTACAGCATCAGCACGCGACTGAAGAGAGAAGAGACGACCAACTTACTAGTTACAGTATCAGCACGCGACTGAAGAGAGAAGAGACGACCAACTTACTAGTTACAGTATCAGCACGAGACTGAAGAGAGAAGAGACGACCAACTTACTAGTTACAGTATCAGCACGCGACTGAAGAGAGAAGAGACGACCAACTTACTAGTTACAGTATCAGCACGCGACTGAAGAGAGAAGAGATGACCAACTTACTAGTTACAGTATCAGCACGAGACTGAAGAGAGAAGAGACGACCAACTTACTAGTTACAGCATCAGTACGCGCTCTGGAAAGACAGCTTGCCAGTTACAGCAGCACGTCCCCTGAATTATAAGGAAGAGGTAACATTAGGTGAGAAGCCGGACCACGGAGACGGGGGTGAGAAGGATACAGCAGCACGTCCCCTGAAAGATAAGGAAGAGGTAACATTAGGTGAGAAGCCGGACCACGGAGACGGGGGTGAGAAGGATACAGCAGCACGTCCCCTGAACGATAAGGAAGAGGTAACATTAGGTGAGAAGCCGGACCACGGAGATGGGGGTGAGAAGGATACAGCAGCACGTCCCCTGAACGATAAGGAAGAGGTAACATTAGGTGAGAAGCCGGACCACGGAGACGGGGGTGAGAAGGATACAGCAGCACGTCCCCTGAACGATAAGGAAGAGGTAACATTAGGTGAGAAGCCGGACCACGGAGACGGGGGTGAAAAGGTTACAGCAGCACGTCCCCTGAACGATAAGGAAGAGGTAACATTAGGTGAGAAGCCGGACCACGGAGACGGGGGTGAGAAGGTTACAGCAGCACGTCCCCTGAACGATAAGGAAGAGGTAACATTAGGTGAGAAGCCGGACCACGGAGACGGGGGTGAGAAGGTTACAGCAGCACGTCCCCTGAACGATAAGGAAGAGGTAACATTAGGTGAGAAGCCGGACCACGGAGACGGGGGTGAGAAGGTTACAGCAGCACGTCCCCTGAATGATAAGGAAGAGGTAACATTAGATGAGAAGCCGGACCACGGAGACGGGGGTGAGAAGGTGATGAAGCGTACTTCATGAGCTGTAACCCGAAAAACAACTGGCATTTGGAAAATTTGAGGTGAAGGTGTGAGGGAACAAGTATTAGTATCTTGCTAGCTGGATCAAATTCTCTGTTAGCTAGCCAGAGTAATGTTGAGCAACATTAGCCAACTTAATGGATCAAATAATTCAGTATATGGTGTGAAAATTAGCTTGCTAATAAAGTCAGACAGCTAACGTAACAACATCAGTATTCGACTCTGTGTTTCACAGAAAGTATTTGACTCTAGTGACAAGATTAAGGAAATTAGAAGGGGGGGGTGGCTAGGGTTAGGTACTTTCTGTGGCACATATCAGTGTCAAATACTTTCTATAGAACAAACTTCACGTCAGGATAGGCAACAAAAATAAATAATTCATGTATGTGTGTTATATTAAACAGAGGGTGTAAAATGTAGGCAAGATATAAACATTTCAGAACAACTACTAGTCGAATAAGACTAGTAGGAGAGATGATGCATTTTGGCAAAGAGATGTATTTATAGACTAATACAGTTGATAGCCAAATAGCCAAACCGAAAACTGCAGACATGACTAGTGCCTCCCCACGATCAAAGGACACAAATAAAAAATAGCTTTCTGCTACTAAGATCAGTGAAATGTAGGCTAAACTGACAACAGAGTGAAGAGCAGAAGTCTCAACTAGCAAGCAAGTAGCAGCAATGCAGAATTGAGTGCTTGCATGTTCACGCGAAGGGGGAGGTTCTGTCAGGGGGGAGATTTTGGGCACAACACCGTTCCTCAAGTTATAACGCGTCAGCTGCTTACTGGACCCTGGCAATCTGTGTGAAAATAGTTAACTCGCTAACGAACTAACAACTATCTGTTAACTAATGTTTTCCCTCTACAGTATGTGGTTCATTTTCAGAATGAGAGAATTAGGTGAAGATGAGGCATTGCTTGTTAAACAAGTGGATTCGGGAATCAAGTGTAGCTGATGCCGGGCCTGGCTTAAGCTGGATGCCACTATAGAGGTGAAAGGAACACCACACACTTTCCCTCTTTAAATACAGTGGATAAAAAGGGGTGTGCCAGGTGTTCTCTCTGCCTGAAAGAGATCAATTATGCCAACAAAGGGTATCATGCTCTGCTGCCACATTGTAGAACAGATGTCCACAGGCAGTAAGTGTACAATGTAATAATGTGCAGTGTAGCTCAAAGATATCGTTTTTGTTGTGTTGAACTTCACAGTAACACGTGTGAGTGAGGGGGATTATAAATTGTTTTTACTCTGTGAACATTATTTTGCACACATGTAGTCTTGTGCACTTGATCGATGTCTGTAGTGGCCACTATAATATAGCATTGTTTCATTCTATTTCTACTTTAAGATGTTTTTTTCCCAAGTGCAATCACAAGCGCTGTATTATAAAGGCTGTCATGGTCACAAGCGCTGTATTATAAAGGCTGTCATGGTCACAAGCGCTGTATTATAAAGGCTGTCATGGTCACAAGCGCTGTATTATAAAGGCTGTCATGGTCACAAGCGCTGTATTATAAAGGCTGTCATGGTCACAAGCGTTCTATTATAAAGGCTGTCATGGTCACAAGCGCTGTATTATAAAGGCTGTCATAGTCACAAGCGTTCTATTATAAAGGCTGTCATGGTCACAAGCGTTCTATTATAAAGGCTGTCATGGTCACAAGCGTTCTATTATAAAGGCTGTCATGGTCACAAGCGTTCTATTATAAAGGCTGTCATGGTCACAAGTGTTCTATTATAAAGGCTGTCATGGTCACAAGCTTTCTATTATAAAGGCTGTCATGGTCACAAGTGTTCTATTATAAAGGCTGTCATGGTCACAAGCTTTCTATTATAAAGGCTGTCATGGTCACAAGTGTTCTATTATAAAGGCTGTCATGGTCACAAGCTTTCTATTATAAAGGCTGTCATGGTCACAAGCTTTCTATTATAAAGGCTGTCATGGTAACAAGCGTTCTATTATAAAGACTGTCATGATAAGAAGCGTTCTATTATAAAGGCTGTCATGGTCACAAGCTTTCTATTATAAAGGCTGTCATGGTCAAAAGCGTTCTATTATAAAGGCTGTCATGGTCACAAGCGTTCTGTTATAAAGGCTGTCATGATAAGAAGCGTTTTATTATAAAGGCTGTCATGATAAGAAGCGTTTTATTATAAAGGCTGTCATGATAAGAAGCGTTTTATAAAGGCTGTCATGATAAGAAGCGTTTTATTATAAAGGCTGTCATGATAAGAAGTGTTTTATTATAAAGGCTGTCATGGTCACAAGCGTTTTATTATAAAGGCTGTCATGATAAGAAGTGTTTTATTATAAAGGCTGTCATGATAAGAAGCGTTTTATTATAAAGGCTGTCATGGTCACAAGCGTTCTATTATAAAGGCTGTCATGATAAGAAGCGTTTTATTATAAAGGCTGTCATGATAAGAAGCGTTTTATTATAAAGGCTGTCATGATAAGAAGCGTTTTATTATAAAGGCTGTCATGATAAGAAGCGTTTTATTGTAAAGGCTGTCATGATAAGAAGCGTTTTATTGTAAAGGCTGTCATGGCTAACTGCAATATTAGTGTAGTTTTGTTCTCAAGACTTGAGTGTCATTTGCAGTAAAGTCTAGGCAACAAATAACATTGGATTGCTTTCATTACATTTTTTAGCTGTGAGTTAGTTTCACATTAATCACTTTTTATTTTACACACAGAGACTGATCATGTAGATCATATTCTTTGTTTAATTAGTTAACCTGCATTTCCCTCTAGCAGGGATTTGTTTACATGTTTCAGTGCAAAAAAATAATAAAAGTCACCTTTTTGGGCCCTCAGCAGTTTGCATCCCTGCATAACTCAACACACAAAATCTCATATATATATATTTATATATATCTTCTGACTATATATATAGTACTAGTCAGAAGTTTGGACACACCTACTCATTCAAAGGTTTCTCTTTATATTTACTATTTTCTACATCGTAGAATAAAAGTGAAGACAACTATGAAATAGCAAGTAATGTATTAACCAAAAAAGTGTTAAATAAATATATTTGAGATTCTTCATAGTTGCCACCCTTTGCCTTGATGACAGCTTGCGCTCTCTTGGCATTCTCTCAACCAGCTTCATGAGGTAGTCACCTGGAATTAATTTCAATTAACCTTGCCTTGTTAAAAATTAATTTGTGGAATTTATTTCCTTAATGCGTTTGAGCCAATCAGGTTTGTTGTGACAAGGTAGGGGTGGGATACAGAAAATAGCCCTATTTGGTAAAAGACCAAGTCCATATTATGGCAAGAACAGCTCAAATAAGCAAAGAGAAACAACAGTACTTTAAGAGACGAAGGTCAGTCAATACGGAACATTTTAAGAACTTCGAAAGTTTCTTCAAGTGTAGTCGCAAATACCATGCACTATGATGAAAGGAAGACCCAGAGTTACCTCTGCTGCAGAGGATAAATCCATTAATAAATGCTTCAGAGTTCAAGTAACAGACACATCTCAACATTAACTGTTCAGAGGAGACTGCGTGAATCAGGCCTTCATCAGGCCTTCGGCAAAGAAACCACTACTAAAGGACACCAATAAGAAGAAGAGACTTGCTTGGGTCAAGAAACACAAGCAATTGTAAAAAAAAAAAAAAAAAGTTTGAATTTTACCTTTATTTAACTAGGCAAGTCAGTTAAGAACAAATTCTTATTTTCAATGACGGCCTAGGAACAGTGGGTTAACTGCCTGTTCAGGGGCAGAACGACAGATTTGTACCTTGTCAGCTCGGGGATTTGAACTTGCAACCTTCCGGTTACTAGTCCAACGCTCTAACCACTAGGCTACCCTGCCGCCCCGATGAACATTAGACTGGTGGAAATCTGTCATTTTTTATTCCAACCGCTGTGTCTTTGTGAGACACAGACTAGGTGATATGATGATCTCTGCATGTGTGGTTCCCACCATGAAGCATGGCGGAGGAGGTGTGGTGGTGCTTTGCTAGTGACACTGTCTGTGACTTATTTAGAATTCAAGACACACATAACCAGCATGGCTACCACAGCATTCTGCAGCGACCTTTTTTGGTTGCTACATGATTCCATATGTGTTATTTTATAGTTTTGACGTCTTCACTATTATTCTACAATGTAGAAAATAGTAAAAATCAAGAAAAACCCTTGAATGAGTAGGTGTCCAAACTTTTGACTAGTACTGTGTGTGTATATACAGTGGGGAGAACAAGTATTTGATAACCTGCAAAATCGGCAGTGTTTCCTACTTACAAAGCTTGGGAAGGTCTGTAATTTTTATCATAAGTACACTTCAACTGTGAGAGACGGAATCTAAAACAAAAATCCAGAAAATCACATTGTATGATTTTTAAGTAATTCATTTGCATTTTATGGCATGACATAAATAAGTATTTGATACATCAGAAAAGCATAACTTAATTTTTGGTACAGAAACCTTTGTTTGCAATTACAGAGATCATATGTTTCCTGTAGTTCTTGACCAGGTTTGCGCATCAGGGATTTTGTCCCACTCCTCCATACAGACCTTCTCCAGATCCTTCAGGTTTCGGGGCTGTCGCTGGGCAATACGGACTTTCAGCTCCCTCCAAAGATGTTCTATTGGGTTCAGGTCTGGAGACTGGCTAGGTCACTCCAGGACCTTGAGATGCTTCTTACGGAGCCACTCCTTAGTTGCCCTGGCTGTGTGTTTCGGGTCGTTGTCATGCTGGAAGACCCAGCTACGACCCATCTTCAATGCTCTTACTGAGGGAAGGAGGCTGTTGGCCAAGATCCCGCGATACATGGGCCCATGTCGTCCTGTCCCCTTTGCAGAAAAGCATCCCCAAAGAATGATGTTTCCACCTCCATACTTCATGGTTGGGATGGTGTTCTTGGGGTTGTACTCATCATTCTTCTTCCTCCAAACACGGCGAGTGGAGTTTAGACCAAAAAGCTCTATTTTTGTCTCATCAGACCACATGACCTTCTCCCATTCCACCTCTGGATCATCCAGATGGTCATTGGCAAACTTCAGATGGGCCTGGACATGCGCTGGCTTGAGCAGGGGGACCTTGCTTTTCTTTGGTTTTCTTTGAGACTGTGGTCCCAGCTCTCTTCAGGTCATTGACCAGGTCCTGCCGTGTAGTTCTGGGCTGATCCTTCACCTTCCTCATGATCATTGATGCCCCACGAGGTGAGATCTTGCATGGAGTCCCAGACCGAGGGTGATTGACCGTCATCTTGAACTTCTTCCATTTTCTAATAATTGCACCAACAGTTGTTGCCTTCTCACCAAGCTGCTTGCCTATTGTCCTGTAGCCTTCCCAGCCTTGTGCAGGTCTACAATTTTATCCCTGATGTCCTTACACAGCTCTCTGGTCTTGGCCATTGTGGAGAGGTTGGAGTCTGTTTGATTGAGTGTGTGGACAGGTGTATTTTATACAGGAAACGAGTTCAAACAGGTGCAGTTAATACAGGTAATGAGTGGAGAACAGGCGGGCTTCTTAAAGAAAAACTAACAGGTCTGTGAGAGCTGGAATTCTTACTGGTTGGTAGGTGATCAAATACTTATGTCATGCAATAAAATGCAAATTAATTACTTAAAAATCATACAATGTGATTTTCTGGATTTTTGTTTTAGATTCCGTCTCTCACAGTTGAAGTGTACCTATGATAAAAATTACAGACCTCTACATGCTTTGTATGTAGGAAACACTGCCGATTTTGCAGGTTTTCAAATACTTGTTCTCCCCACTGTGTGTGTGTATATATATATATATATATATATATATATATATATATATATATATATATATATATATATATATATATATATATATATATATATATACACCGGTTGGCTGAACACACTGAACACACACACACGCCAAGGGAAAGCACTCACTCGTTATGTCGCACAGAGTGAGATACAAACTGACAAGTGCACAAATGCTGAGCGAACGGGGGCCTTGAAGGCCTCCTCAGCTCAGGGCCAGTTGCATTCTCAGACCTGAGTTTTGAGATCAAAGACCCAAGTCGTCAATGCCAGGAAGTAGCCTTAACCTTTTACCTAACTCAAGTACTAAAGATGTAAAGCAGGGGTGGCAAACTAATTCCATGGAGGGCCTAGCGTGTGCTAGACAACCAGGTGAGGGGATTTCCTTACTAATTAGAGACCTTAATTAATCAATCAAGTACAAGGGAGGAGGGGAAATCTGCGGACACTCTGCCCTCTGTGGAATGAGTTTGACACGTGACGTGGAGGCTGCCAGCACTCCAAAAGGCTCCCGTCTCGTCTGTCTCCCGTGCCACACACCTCCAACTACAACGACGCTAGTCTTTTTCTCGATCTCTTCCTGTTTTCTACCTCCTTATCGCTCTCTCCTTTTCCCCCTCTCCCATTGTCTGCACTCTTTCTTTTTCATTCGTTCTTTCACCTTTTCTGTTCTCCATTCAATCCTTTTCCTGTGTCTCATACCCCCCTCTCTCTAACCAGCCCTACTAATTTAGACATAAATCTCCCTGGTCCAGAGAGTGGAACGGGGGCCTTTCTCATTGTGTGCTTCTCTGAGTGCTGCCCGCCCGGGGCCTTTATACATTAAGAAGGAGAGACGTTATAAAACGCTGCCAGTTTATGCCCTGTGCATATTTTAGGCTAATCCACTCTGTGTAGAGCTGCTGCCTCTAGTCCCCACACAGCCAATAAACTATACTGCTGTGCTCTCTCCAAGGTTAGAGACCAACAATCTCGGCAAGCCATGTGTAGACTCTCGCTCTCTCTCTCTCTCTCTCTCAATGGCTGTCACTGCTTAGAGTTGATGTATGGCTATTATGGGCTGTTAGCAGCCATGTCCTTCTGTTTGTTGTTGCGGGGATTGAGTGAGTTGGACAGCGCCATATTCCTGTGGGACGTTTATGGCGAGGTGTATGGGCGTTTTGCACGTGTATTAGAAGGCCTGCATTATCCACGCGCCATTGAAACACTTCTCCTCAGATCACCAACCAAGCATGACCAGAACCCCTGATGCAATCCGCTCCCCTCGAAGGTTAAGCGTGCTAACGCCCTTTGTGCGTCCTGAAACAATACCCCATAAAAGCCCCCACTGACCTTTATGAGAACTGCATTACCGATTGAGCACAGACTTCTCTTACTCCTTTTTCCACTCGTGTGCGCTCTTCTCTCTCTCTCTTTCTCCTCCCCATCCCCCTCTCTCACGTGCAGCTGTAACGTATTCGGGCTTGTTGTGCTGGCTAAGCCTGTTAGCTGGAGGTGGGGGCGCAACACTTTGGTGTCCGCTACTGCTCTAATCTAAAATAGGGGTTATTTAGCCTGCAGGCTACAGCTGTGTGTGTGTGTGTGTGAGTGAACTGGGGAGCGGTGCAAGGGGGCCTGTCCCTGAAAGCCTCCAAAGGAATGCACACACCCTGACAGAAAGGATTTCCCATGAATTGAGGGAGAGTGGGTTTATCGGTACGCCACAGACCCTCAAGGGGGGGCTGGGGGTATAGAGGATTGGATGGATGGAAGGGTGTGTGAAGAGCGGGAGTTGGGTAAATGGGTATCATTCCTGCCCCAAGGGGCTCATGGGACCATTATCCAGCTGTGGGTTAGGGGTGTGTGAGTGTCTGTGTGTGTGTGTCCCCGTCACGCTTTAATTGTGCGTGTCGTTTGTGTATGAGAGTAGGTAATGTCTGTCATATGTATCAGGTCACGCTGGAAGTGTGCGTATGTCGATTGCGTGTGTGAGCGAGAAATGTCACGCGTGGCGTACAAGTGTACATAATCCGCCCTGAGGATGCCATTGTGTAGGATAGGCTATTGCGCAACACCCATCAATATTTTCCTTTTCTATTGTTCAGAGGAACAAAATGATCTGGCCATCCAGTTATGAAATGTCATGCTTATTATAAATCCATAGCCCTATTCGGACAGGACTAGGATTAGGTTACTAGAGACATTGGTTATGGAATTATTATCATGTGTGTTATTCCAGATGACGATTCGCACGGGATTTGTTTTTCCAAACTTCCCCCTGTAATATATATATATATATATATATATATATATATTTTTTTTTTTTTTATTCAATTGAGTCTTATGATGGTTTTAATTCTAGGTGTGATTTATATGTCTAAATGATCAAAGGCTCGACTGATAACTCGTGCCTGGCTGCCGACTGTCTAGATGTCCCCATTTTAATATTTACAGTGAAGAATTGTGATCATAATCGTTATTTTAGCGGTAGTTAATGCGGAGGACAGTCCCAAAATGTTTTAAATGTCGGTCATTCGCATGAAATGTGTGCGCAGAACTTTTTTGTTTTAAGCGTCAATTTATCAAAAGCAACTCTTGTTTTCTTGCTCAAACTGCGAGCAGCACCTGTCAAATCTCTGTCATGTCTCGGAAAACACAGGGATGTCGTTTCGCGTGGGACTAGTAGAATATTGTCAGAGGACCTTGGAGTTCTACCATCACCCCTAAAGATGGAGGTTATTCTGTCTGGAATTGTTCATCTACCGCCATGTAAAAATGACTGATGTGGCAGATTTGCACAGAACAAAAATGATGGATGGGGTGTTTTTGTGCTCGTGCACATAATTACGTTCCCCGGCCTCCCCCAGTAAAACCAATCCCGTCTGAATAGGGCTGATGTTTATCCTGAAATAGACTATTAAATGAGAGAGCCTATGTTGTTGATGGACCATAATGTGTGTCTCCTCACTGATGTCAATGACTAAATGGGCAATGGAAACGCCTAAGAAAGCTGATAATTGAGCATGTGACTTGATGGTGAGAGCCCAGTATTAGAATCACTGCTGTCCCTTTTTTAATTATAGGCTTATTGTTACTTTGTGGATTTAAAACCACAATGTTTTTATTTATTTATTTAACTAGGCAAGTCAATTAAGTACAAATTCTTATTTACAGTGTCGGCCTACCGCGGTCAAACCCAGATGACGCTGGGCCAGTTGTGCGCCGCCCTATGGGACTCTCAATCACGGCCGGATGTGATACAGCCTGGATTCGAACCGGGGACTGTAGTGACGCCTCTAGCACTGAGATGCAGTGCCTTTAGACTCCTGTGCCACTCGGGAGCCCAATATAGTCATTTTACAGAGTTTTTGTTGTTGTTGTTAAAACCACCAAATGTCGGCTTTTTACCAGATTCAAATATATTCACATAAACTGTAGCTGATCAAATTTCTGTAGGCTGTATCTACAAAATTCTGCCCATATGAATGAATTTGCACTATGCCATAGTCTAAAAAAACAGCCATACATGATTTAATGAAATCACAACATTTTTTGATTCTAATAAGACTCAAAAAAACAAAAAAACAAAATGCTACAGCTCAGCCATTTCCAGGCCAAACACAATGAAACTCGAGGTATTGTAGCCTACAGTGCACAGAGGGTTCTGTACGCAGCGTTGTACCCTCACAGATGCGTTTTGCTCAACAAAAAGCCACGTAAGCCCAAATCCCCCAGCCCCAGAGCGGTGGCCTCTCCAGTTGTTGAGCTCCTCAGTGGCATGTTTAAAGCCCTTTAGATGAGGGGAAGAGGAAAGCGGAGAGTGGGGGTCGGGGGGCTGGGATTGGCATTTCAATATCTTCAGAGGATTTATTCGGCCTGCTTTAGATGCCCTGGTCCCTGTGGAGATGCATGGTGGCTCAGCGCACCTTTCTGGGAATCCTCCTGAGGGGAGGGGGAGGGGGGCAAGATCAGGAGGTGGAGAGGACAGGTAAGGCAGGAGGTGGAGAGAGGACAGGGGGTGGAGAGCAGGTGAGGCAGGAGGTGGAGAGGAGGAGAGGAGGTGGAGAGGAGGAGAGGAGGTGGAGAGGAGGAGGGAGGGACGGAGAGGAGGACAGGAGGCGGAGGAGGTGAGGAGGACAGGAGGCGGAGAGGAGGACAGGAGGCGGAGAGGAGGACAGGAGGCAGGAGGTGGAGGAGGACAGGAGGTGGAGAGGAGGACAGGAGGTGGAGAGGACAGAGGTGAGTCAGGAGGTGGAGGAGGAGACAGAGGTGGAGGAGGCGGAGAAGAGGATAGGAGGTGAGGTGGAGAGGAGGATAGGAGGTGAGGCAGGAGGTAGAGAGGAGGATAGGAGGTGAGGTGGAGAGGAGGATGAGGAGGTGAGGTGGAGAGGTAGAGGGACAGGAGGATGAGGAGGTGAGGCAGGAGGTGAGGTAGAGAGGACAGGAGAGGCAGGAGGTAGGAGGTGAGGTGGAGAGGAGGACAGGAAGTGAGGCAGGAGGTAGAGAGAAGGACAGAAGATGAGGCATGAGGTAGAGGACAGGAGGTGAGGCATGAGGTGGAGAGGAGAGAGATGAGGCATGAGGTAGAGGACAGGAGGTGGAGAGGAGGACAGGAGGTGGAAAGGAGAGAGGTGAGGTAGAGAGGACAGGAGGTGAGGCAGGAGGTGAGGTGGAGAGGAGGACAGGTGGACAGGTGGAGAGGAGGACAGGTGGACAGGTGCGGAGGAGGACAGGTGCGGAGGAGGACAGGTGCGGAGGAGGACAGGTGCAGAGGAGGACAGGTGCAGAGGAGGACAGGTGCAGAGGAGGACAGGTGGTGAGGTGGAGAGGATATGAGGAGAATAGGGGGTTTAGTTTATTAGGATCTCCATTAGCTACGGCACATGCAGCAGCTACTCTTCCTGGGGTGCACATAAAACCATGAAGTCCATGAAAAAGTGACTCTCACGAAATAACTAATTTCCTGGTCACTGAATGGAAAAAAAATTCAAATTCAATGTCTTTGTAACCCCTTTCTCTCCCTTTTGAGGTGTGTGTGTGTGCCAAGCCGTTTGGGTCTCCTAATGAAAAGTGATTGGCTAGGTGAGGCTTCAGCGACCACCAAATGAATTGAGTCTTCAAGCAACTTCTCATGACTGAGGCCCGGCCACTTAAGACGCTTTGTCAGCCAGTGATGAGAATTTGAATTGGTTAGCTTGGCTTATTATCAGGGTCTATGAGGATGCACTTTAGTGTCTGCACACCTGGTACTTTGAATTGATGTTTTTCTGTTCAGTATTTTGCAGTCATACACAAACACATAGACAACACACAGTCACGGACAGACATACGCACCATCACAAACACACACACATAGAAGACACGCACGCACACAGTCACAGACTGAAAAGAGACACACCCTTGGTTAAACCGAGTAACACGCTGGGCTGGAGGGCTCCTTTTGAACGGAAGTCTCTACAGCGCAATGACTCAGTCTCCAGGCAGAGAGCGAGAGAGGTGAAAACCCATTTTTCATCTTGGTGAAAGGAGAGGAAATTTGAAGTTGTTTCGTTCAACCCCTCCTCCTCTCTTTCATTTTGGCCTCCTCACAACTGTTAAGATCTTCATTGTGCAGCTGTCAAAAACAAATCACATTGTATTGGTCACATACACGTATTTAGCAGATGTTATTGCGGGTGTAGTGAAATGCTTGTGTTCCTAGCTCCAACAGTGCCGTACTATCTAACAATTCACAGCAATACACACATCTAAAAGTGAAATTATGGAATTAAGAAATATAGAAATATTACAACGAGCAATGTCGGAGTCCGGAGTTTAAATATATAAACGTCCCTTTTTCAGGACCCTGTCTTTCAAAGATAATTGGTAAAAATCCAAATAACTTCACAAATTTTAATTTAAAGGGTTTAAACACTGTTTCCCATGCTTGTTCAATGAACCATAAGCAATTAATGAACATGCACCTGTGGAATGATCGTTAAGACACTAACAGCTTAGACGGTAGGCAATTAAGGTCAAAGTTATGAAAATGTAGGACACTAAAGAGGCCTTTCTACTGACTCTGAAAAACACCAAAAGAAAGAAGCCCAGGGTCCCTGCTCATCTTTGTGAACGTGCCTTAGGCATGCTGCAAGGAGGCATGAGGACTGCAGATGTGGCCAGGGCAATAAATTGCAATGTCCATACTGTGAGAAGCCTAAGACAGTGCTACAGGGAGACAGGACGGACAGCTGATCGTCCTCGCAGTGGCAGACCACGTGTAACAACACATAGGATCGGTACATCCGAACATCCCACCTGCTGGACAGGTACAGGATGGCAACAACAACTGCCCGAGTTACAGCAGGAACGCACAATCCATCAGTGCTCAGACTGTCCGCAATAGGCTTAGAGGTTGGACTGAGGGCTTGTAGGCCTGTTGTAAGGCAGGTCCTCACCAGACAGGTCCTCACCGGGAACAACGTCGCCTACGGGCACAAACCCACCATCTCTGGACCAGACAGGACTGACAAAAAGTGCTCTTCACTGAGTCGCAGCTTCACTGAGTTTCCGAGTCGCAGTTTTGTCTCACCGGGGATGATGGTCGGATTCGCATTTATCGTCAAAGGTATGAGCGTTACACCGAGGAGTGGGATCGATTTGGAGGTGGAGGGTCCGTCATGGTCTGGGGCGGTGTCCCACAGCATCATTTACAGGGAAGTTACAGGGAAGACGTCCTCCTCCCTCACGTGGTACCCTTCCTGCAGGCTCATCCTGACATGACCCTCCAGCATGACAATGCCACCAGCCGTACTGCTCGTTCGGTGCTTTCCTGCAAGACAGGAATGTCAGAGTTCTGCCATGGCCAGCGAAGAGCCCGGATCTCAATTCCATTGAGCACGTCTGGGACCTGTTGGATCGGAGGGTGAGGGCTAAGGCCATTCCCCCCAGAAATGTCCAGGAACTTGCAGGTGTCTTGGTGAAAGAGTGGGGTAACATCTCACAGCAAGAACTGGCAAATCTGATGCAGGCCATGAGTAGGGGATGCACTGCAGTACTTAAATCCTGTCTAGGAACCCCTCGCCACCAGCCAATGAAATTGCAGGGCACCAAATTCAATCAACAGAAATCTCATAATTCAAATTTCTCAAACATACAAGTATTAGACACCATTTTAAAGATACAATTCTCGTTAATCCAACCACAGTGTCAGATTTTAAAAAATAAGTAAAAGCTTTTCAGCGAAAGCAGAACATATCATTATGTTAGGTCAGCAACTAGTCACAGAAAGCATATAGTGATTTTCCAACCAAAGAGAGGAGTCACACAAATCAGAAATGGAGAGAAAATGAATCGCTAACCTTTTTGATATTCTTAATCAGATGACACAATACATGTATGTTTTGTTCGATGAAGTTCATATTTATATCCAAAAACCTCAGTTTACATTTGGCTTTGCCTCCAAAACATCCCGTGAATTTGTACAGAGCCACATCAATTTACAGAAATACTCATAATAAATATTGATAAAAGATACAAGTGTTATTCACAGAATTAAAGATATACTTCTCCTTAATGCAACCACTGTGTCAGATTTCAAAAACCATGCAATAATCTGAGTACGGCACTCAGAGTCCAATACAACCCAAAAAGATATCCGCCATGTTGGCGTCAACAGAAGTCAGAAATAGCATTATAAATATTCACTTACCTTTGATGATCTTCATCAGAATGCACTCCCAGGAATCCCAGTTCCACAATAAATGTTCGCTTTGTTCCATAAGTCCATAATTTATGTCCAAATAACTCCTTTTGGTTCGCTCGTTCAGTACACAATCTAAACTTACGACGCGCGGGCAGGTCCAGGCAAAAGTCAGACGAAAAGTCATATTACAGTTCGTAGAAACATGTCAAACGAAGTATAGAATCAATCTTTAGGATGTTTTTATCATAAATCTTCAATAATGTTCCAACCAGAGATTTCCTTTGTTTGTAGAAAAGCAATGGAACGCGAGGTAAATTTAACATGAACGTGTGTCACGAGCTCGTGGCTCTCTGCCAGACCTCTGACTCATTCCCCTCTCATTTGGCCCCACTTCACAGTAGAAGCATCAAACGAGGTTCTAAAGACTGTTGACATCTAGTGGAAGCCTTAGGAAGTGCAATATGACCCCACAGACACTGTGTATTCGATAGGCCAAGAGTTTTAAAAAACTTCAAAGCTCAGATTTCCCACTTCCTGGTTGGATTTTTCTCAGGTTTTTGCCTGCCATATGAGTTCTGTTATACTCACAGACATCATTCAAACAGTTTTAGAAACTTCAGTGTTTTCTATCCAAATCTACTAATAATATGCATATATTAGCAACTGGGACTGAGTAGCAGGCAGTTTACTCTGGGCACGCTTTTCATCCAAATGTGAAAATGATGCCCCCTAGCCCAAACAGGTTTAATGCCGCTGGTGATTTTTCTGTTAGTCACATGTCTGTAGAACTTGTTCAGTTTAGGTCTCAGTTGTTGAATCTTGTTATGTTCATACAAATATTTACACATGTTAAGTTTGCTGAAAATCAACACAGTTGACAGTGAGAAGACTTTATTTTTCGATGAGTTCTATATATATATATATGTATGTGTGTGTGAATAGACATTATGGATAGAATATGTAGTATATCTGAAGAATACGTAGGAATATGTAGGATAGACCGTATGGAAATATTATTGAAGTGACCAGTGTTCCATTAAGGGTGTGTGTGTCTCGGGTGGTTTGTTGATGAGCTCAACTGACTCTCACCCTCCTGCTGGTCTGTCAGACACAACAGTGACAGGCCTAACACACAGCATCCTCTCATCAGTTAGCTCACACCCACTGTCGTCTAATACAGCACAAATGGAACACACACACACACACCTCCCATTTAGCCTACATATCCCCGCGGTCATTTGTGCGTGTGTGTGTGTGTGCGCATGCAGAGTGTGTTTGTGATACACAGGATGTGCATCCATCTCTGTGTGACAGTGTTTCTCTTGCTCTTTAAGCAGTCATCAGCACTTTATACCCTCAAACTTCACTCTGCACTCCCTGTAAATTCATTGCCTCTGTTTGCTGTTTATTTGTGTGTGTGTGGGCTTGCTTATGTCTATTTGGGTGTTTGTGTACACACGTGTATGTGCATGGGCTTGCTTGTGTGTGGCATTTCCCCCTGACTGGGTGTTCTGTCAGGCTGTGTTGAGCTCTCTCCGTCTCCTCTGCCAAACCGCGGTGACAGGTCTGCCTCTCCCAGTATGTGTGGATGTGAGCCCCGCCTGGCTTACAGCAACCATCACGGGTTATGGAAGAAGACAGAAGAATTCGCCCCTCCAAAAATCACAGGAAGAGGATAGTTACTGACAGACTGAGCTTATTCGGCTATTCAGGACCTAGTCCGTCCAAACCACTTACTGACAATCTGGTTTGAGACCCAAACATTTGAGAATGATTTGGGGAATGTGTATTTCGGATGAATTTGGTCTATAGAACTGGGGGATGGGGGGGGGGGAGACTAAGTTGACTTCATAATTCAATCATGTGCGCCTCTCGTTAATTCACTTTCTGGCTCTTGCTCACCCATCCATCCATCCATCCACCCACAGGCTGGCACATGTAATCACTCTGTCACCCTCCTCTGGTTCTCTCTATCACACACTGAGGTGCTATCAGCGCACACACACATGCAAACACAGATACACGCAGACACACAAACACACGCAGACACACACACACACCGAGCCCCCACAGTCTATAATCGTGGACTTTAAATGAAAATGTATCTGTGGCAGGTGTCAGGTGTCAATTCTCCCCTCCCTCACCCTTCTCTCCCACTCTCGTCACAAATTGCAGAATCCTCTGTCATGTGTGTGTTTTCTCTCAGAACGTATGTCACTCTCACACACACGCACACAGACAGCGGTTAAATGAATGATAATGGCCAGCAATAATACCTGACTCGATCCGTCCGCCCCTCTCCTCCTACCTCCCTCTCTTTATACCCCTTCCTATTTTGGGTAGCTGGTGCGCTGGTGTAATTGTGAGGTTTTTATCTCGGCCCGGCACGGTGCGTGCAGACAGACAGAATACTGATAGGGCAGATTACACAGGGAGCGGGGAACATCCTGCCAGATAGCGCTCCACCGCTGGGCCGGCTGATAGACCCAGATTAAAAGCGGGGGCCACTGCCAGATAGTGAGCCCTGGGAGGTGATGCTGGGCCACAACACAACGTCATTATCGCGGGTCTGTCTTTGTGGCTCACACGGATTCTGATTGAAGGGAGTGGGCTTTTTTTTTGTGTGTGTTGAATGATTTTTAAAAGGTTGCGTTGGATTTGGTGACTGTCACAGAGATGCATACTTTATGTAGGGGAATTGACACACTTTACCTGTGGGTATACACACGCGCACACACACACACACACACACACACACACACACACACACACACACACACACACACACACACACACACACACACACACACACACACACACACACACACACACACACACACACACACACACACACACACACACACACACACACACACAATGTAGTGGCATTCAGATGATCTCAGAAACATTTAAAAAATGTTCTACCATTACCCCAAATATGTATTTCTGTCCCAGAGTATCTTAGTGTTTATAATGGTATTGTTCTGAGTTCATTTAGCTATGCCAAACACACATAAAGGCACTCCAGAGATGTGGGATGCCTCTGTAGCACTAAACTCATCTCCTTTCCTCCCCAAGTCAGCTTTAACCCAGCTTGTAGATGTTTGGAGTAATGCTGTACACTTGTACTTTACAGCCTGTTAACTTCTCTGACATGATTGGCTGATACATGTTGGCTCAATCACTCGTCTTTTTTTGGATGTATACACACACACACACACACACACACACACACACACACACACACACACAGAGCGAGAGACGGGGGGGAGAGAGAGACGAGTAGAACAAAGGAACCTCTGCATGGTAAGATGGGTTTATTCATTGCAGAGGCATAAACAGAGCTGTAGGGGAGAACAGAAAAAAGAGACTGAGAGATGGATGGAGAGAGAGAGAGCGAGAGGGAGAGATGTTCACACACACTCATTCTCTGTGGTGGTCCTGAGGGACTACAGCTCCACTGCCTGTCTTCGGTGATAGCGAGAAGCAGCATAGTGCACCTTTTGTTGGCTGCGTCAAGACGGACGGCATGTGCAGCTGTGGAACACAGAGGCCATTTTGTGCCAATTGTATTCATTACCTGCAATAGAGCCACCGCCGCCACCACATCTTCTTTTGTCTGCACAATGTAGCATATATTTATACCGCACCTTGGTTGGCTGCGTGAGGATAGAATCCAACTGTGGAGGCGGGGGCCATTTTGTGCCAATCTACCTGCCTTTTACTTTATCATGTCTCTTCATACTGCAACTTTGTTGGTGGCAGCCAGATGGTAGGCAGGTGCAACTGCCTATGAATCAGACGCCGTGTTTGTGCCTGTACACCACCTGCATAGACACATGCCAGAACTGAGCCATCAGACCACGTAGCTTCAATAATGCCTTCCTCACCATTAAAACATCTTGGACTCCGAAATGAAAGGGATTGGATCTGTTTGTGTCAAATCCGTCCGTCTTTCCCTCCATGTCATTCTGTGGAAGCTGTCTATGATGGGGGGACTGTTAAAGCTGTCTGGTTAGCCACGGGGTCTGGTCCTGTATTACAGTGGAGCCCTGTAAGGTCGTAACCTCCGGTCTAATGCCTGTGGAAATTAGGCTTGGTCTGCCACGGCCAATTCAGTCTCCTCTCAGCATCCATTTCCTTTCGTTCAGACAGGGGTCAGCCCAATGAACACACACCAGCTGCTTTCAGACCGGATGGGGAAACTAGATATTAGTGTGTGTGTGTCTAGGTGTGTGAGGGGGTTCTGTGTGTGTGTGTGCGCGCCGGTGCGAGATGGAATATTTTGCGGGTTTGGGTAACGTATTACTACGTTGGTCTGTGTAACTAAACCCCTGTCTTTTCCAAGAGTTTGTGGGTTTTCTTCACACACTATATTTCTGTTCTTGCAACTACACTACCAGGGTGTGTAGGGTTGAAATGTTCTCCCTTGGAGTGTGTTAGTGTTTTCCAAACTCAATACAAGCCTGTACTACCACCGGGTTTGGCTACGTGTCCGCAGAGAGGATTCTGTCAGATGGCGTTACCGCTGTGAGCCGGACTCATTTGAGCCGGAGTCTTGGAGCAGTTTGTCCCATGCATAATTAATCACAAAGGAATGGCAAACAATGGCCCGGAGTTGTAGACGGTAGAGCAAGTTGACACGGTGTTCTTAGTGTACTCGCTGCTGAATTGGTGGCGCCTGTTACTCTCTCTTCGCTGACACTGTCGACGTCTTTCACGTGGGATGTGTGAGCTTGCCTGTGTCCATGCGTCTGATTCTGCCAGTATCGGTCTGTGCCTGCCTATGCTTGTGTGTGTGTCACCATATTGTGTATATGTTTGTTTACAGTGCGGTACACACTGAGTGTACAAAACGTTAGGAACACTTGCTCTTTCCATGACAGACTGACCAGGTGAAAGCTATGATCCCTTATTGATGTCCCTTGTTAAATCCACTTCAATCGGTGTAGATGAAGGGGAGGAGACAGGTTAAAGAAGGATTTTTTAAGCCTTGAGACATTTGAGACATGGCTTGTGTATGTGTGCCATTCAGAGGGTGAATGGGCAAGACAGAAGATTGAACGGGGTACGGTAGTAGGTGCCAGGCGCACCGCTTTGTGTCAGGAACCGCAACGCTGCTGGGTTTTTCAGGCTCAACGGTTTCCCGCGTGTATCGAGAATTTTCAAGCGCTTCTGGGTATAGACCTCTGCCTTTTACTGAGACGAGAGTAGGTGTGCAATATGACCCCACAGACACACACAGTACAAATACACACAGACACTCATAGGATTTATTTCAGATTGCTTTGTCTTTGACCAGTCCATTTCGCTCTACTGTCTCATCATTGAGTTGCTGCCTGTGGCTGTAATTGAACAGGCTCATCCAGGCTGTGTGCAGCCCTCATTAGCTGCCAGTAAGACACGGGCCAATATGAGGGATACTCCGAAAGACGAGGTCGGCTCTGGCTTTGATCCTCGCCTCAAAACGACTTCAACACCGGTTCCACTGAGAGGGAGACTGACGGCCGGGGTCACATGGGGTGTGGGTTGATGTGCGCGTGTGCTCGTATATATTTGATAGAAAGGAAGTTGTAAAATCAGAGTGTGTGGGGGGGGGGGGGGGGGGTGACAAGAGGTCTCGAAAGAGATTAGGAGTGAAAGAAGCACGATTGAGGAGAGAAATTTGGACTAATCAGAATTGACATGGGAGAGAGGGAAAGAGGTTTAGAAAGAAAGGGAGAATTGCACAAATTGAAACATGACTCGGCAGATGGACAGAAAATACCTAGCAATGAAAATATAATGAATGTTTACTGACTTTGCTGCTCATTAGCAATATGTTAATTGTGGTAATGACAAAAGGCTTCAACCGTACTGGTCGTTGACTGACAATGAGCTGCGCTTAAGTGTTCCTTTTGAGGTTTGAGTGTCAGCTAATTTAGCATTACCTCGTTAATGACCTCTTAATTATAGCTTGACGAGTGGGCGGAGCTTTCGGAGCATCAGTGGTAACAAGGGATGGTCAAGGAAGTATGTGGAAGAATGTGGAAATGTTGTTTTTTACACTGTTCATGGTCAGTGTTCATTCACCACATCTACTGGATATTATTGAGTCCGAAACAAAAGTTCTGACCAGGACTGAGTCTGATAGGGAGAGAACATCTCCGCCCACCCTCCAGCAATCAATGAATACTGTATGGAGACCCGCTCAGCGCTAACATCATGAAACTTTTATGACTTGGATGAAGTCGTCCCAGAAAGAACTTTGATAAATACATTAAATTATTTATTTTATTTTCTCCCTTTCACCCTCTCTTCGCCTTCTCTCTTTTTCTCACATGATTCCCTCTCTCTTTTGGCCCGCCCTCTCGATAGCGCCCTCTCTGGTGAGTGAGTTGCGTGCAGAGAAGATTGAGCAGCGCAGCCTCACCCTGGTGTGGAGGGAGCCCAGCTACCCCAACAGCAGCAGCACCGAGTACGAGATCAAGTACTACGAAAAGGTAACTAAAGAAGCTTTAAACTCAGTCACTCCGCCATATACGGTCCACTCCGTCCCGTTTACAACTGTCAACTCCGTCATATACGGTCCACTCCGTCCCGTTTACAACTGTCAACTCCGTCATATACGGTCCACTCCGTCCCGTTTACAACTGTCAACTCCGTCATATACGGTCCACTCCGTCCCGTTTACAACTGTCAACTCCGTCATATACGGTTTACAACTGTCAACTCGTCCCACTCCGTTTTACAACTGTCAACTCCGTCATATACGGTCCACTCCGTCCCGTTTACAACTGTCAACTCCGTCATATACGGTCCACTCCGTCCCGTTTACAACTGTCAACTCCGTCATATACGGTCCACTCCGTCCCGTTTACAACTGTCAACTCCGTCATATACGGTCCACTCCGTCCCGTTTACAACTGTCAACTCCGTCATATACGGTCCACTCCGTCCCGTTTACAACTGTCAACTCCGTCATATACGGTCCACTCCGGTCCCTCCACTCCGTCCCGTTTACAACTGTCAACTCCGTCATATACGGTCCACTCCGTCCCGTTTACAACTGTCAACTCCGTCATACGGTCCACTCCGTCCCGTTTACAACTGTCAACTCCGTCATATACGGTCCACTCCGTCCCGTTTACAACTGTCAACTCCGTCATATACGGTCCACTCCGTCCCGTTTACAACTGTCAACTCCGTCACATTCGGTCAATTCCGTCGCGTTACATTTAATCTCAAATCCACTCTGTCACATTCACTCTTAAATAAAACTTCCCACACTCAACTACTCCGTCGCACTCCCTCTCAACTATACTCTCAAATCGTCACTAGGCGCACTCTCTCTTTCAACACTTCTCTCGGTCCCCCTCGTCGCATCCCACTCTTGGCGCGCCGTCCGTCCATCACGTTCATCTCTGTCAATGTCGCCTATTTGCAGTCTCCACGGGGACACTCAGTACGACTGTCAATCTCTCTCTCTCTGTTCTCTCCATGCCATGTTAATTCATGGACAAGTACGACCGCGTTAAAGAGCACGCACCTCCAAATACTCATTACCACGTGACGACAAGCAAACGGCACACACCACACACACACACCCACACACACACACCTAAACATACATTCAGACACGCATTCATATCCTAGGGTTGTTTCTTTGCTTTGATTCTGAAGGTTTTATGCACGTCGTCTCTTTAACCTTTAGAGTCAATTGTTTTGAATCACATGAGTCTGCTTGTATTGTTTTCCATATTGTCAGCTAATCTAGTACGGCGCCCCTGGAGCAAATTAGGATTAAGTGGCTTGCTCAAGGGCACATCGACCGATCTTTCACCTTGTCGGCTCGGGTATGCGAACCAGCGTCCTCTCGGTTACCAGCCCAACGCTCTCTGAGTGATCTTATGACACCAATAGGCACCACTCAGAATCAACCGAGTGACGGGAAAGGGAACAGTCGAAAGTGTTCATTATAATATATGTCGTTGTATCCGAACACCGTTTGCAGTCATGCGCGTGTACATTTTACATACGGGTGGTCCCTGGAATCAAACGCACTGTCCTGCCGTTGCAAGCGCCAACTGAGCTCCGGAGGACCACGAAAAAAAAAAAACGTGTTTTGCGACAGAGAGTATACCCGGTTGGTGCTCTTGTAGTTGTAGCGTAGCCATGTTTCGACAAAACACCTTTCAAACGTTCTTTCCGGCCACTCTCTCTCCTCCCTCCTTCAGGAACAGAAGGACAAGAGCTACTCAACGGTCAAGACGGCCGCCACCCGCATCAGCGTCAACAACCTCAAGCCTGGCACCACCTACGTCTTCCTCATCCGCCCTTTCTCCACCCCGGCCCCCTCCTCCCTCCTCGCCGCCTCCTCCTCTTCCTCCTCCCCCTCTCCCATCGACTACGGAGGCTACAGCGCTCCCCTGGAGCTGCAGACGCTTGGCGAACGTGAGTGTGCCCGTTTCTCCCTCATTTTCCTCGCTATCTCGTTCCATCGCCGCGAGGCAGCTTGGGATAGGGCCGTGTGGGCGTCCAGACAGCCCACACAGAGGCCTCCTGTTTTCTAAAGACTGAGGTGTGTGTGTGTGTGTGTGTGTGTGTGTGTGTGTGTGTGTAGGGGGGTACATGCAAGGCTCCAGGATTTAGAAATCAAGCTGTGAAATGTCTCTTCTTTTTGCTCTGTGATAGGGTGTCACTTTATTGTCATCTTTATGTATGTGTGTGTGTTCTCCCGTGTGCCTGCTCTTAAACTATGTGTGTGTGTTCTCCCGTGTGCCTGCTCTTAAACAATGTGTGTGTGTCCGTTCCAATCCACAGTGGCGCTGGCGTCCAGTGAGCAGAACCCAGTAATCATCATCGTGGTGGTGTCTGTGGCCGCCCTCATCATGCTGCTCTCTATGGGAGTGGGCCTGCTCCTCTGGAGAAGGTACACACACACACACTCAAACAGATATACACCACATACAGTAATACACACACAACACATGCACACAGCACACACATTCAGATATACACAACGTGCACACACACACACAAACAATTACATCTGAAGAAGGTACCCCCATAATGGGGCACGCACACTCCTAATCACACACACACACACACACACACACACTCAGTCACGGCTCATGCCACTCCATCATAATCCTGATTACAATAATCCAATGACTAGAAGCACTCTGCCTCAAAGCATGTAATCACAATGAGAAGAGCTTTAATGCATGTTCAATCAGCTCAGCTCAGAGCCACTGTAATATAGAGCATTAGCAAGGCTCTTTAGATTGGCAATGCTGGGGCAGCCATGCTAAATGGTTGTATCGTTTCCAGGATTTAAATTAGACTCATCCTGTTTGGCTTGTGATCTTACTTTTGTCATTCAACCATAGTTTTGTGTACATTATTTGCAGTTAGTACTTTCACTATGGTTACCAATGGTTACTAGAGTAGTAACTACACAACTTAAGGGCAATTCCATGTTGTTGCCAAGAAGTTTTGCCAAAATAGGCATTGTGTGCACAGAAGTCCTGTGTGTTTTATTCAGTTGAGTGGAGAGATGGAAGGTGGTTCTCTGCCATTTCAGCTCTGTGCACTTTGACATCTGTCTACGTCTATAGAAATCCCAACTCACACGCCCACACACACTCCCCCGCGCTCTCACACACTCCATCACACATGCTCCAGCGTGTTGGCATTCAGACTCCACACTCCCACGCACACACACACAATTATACACACACACACTCCCACGAACGGCCGCAATCAGATCTTACATTTGCGTTTTACCCATTTGGCCGACACTCTTGTACAGAGCCCATCACAGTCAGTGCATCTAATATGGAGGCAATTAGAATGTTAGTCTAAGATAGTAACATATGACACACACACACACACACACACAGCAGTGTACACACAATCACCCAGTATCTTTGTGTAGAAGAGATGTCCGACTTTACAAACCCTCTATTTTCTTCAATTTTTCTCCTGCTCCACATTAATCTGGGAGATGGGATTAGATGGAGTGTGAAATAGCTTCCATTCATTCATTCATTCACACACACCAACACAATACGCTGAGGACACGCAGGAACTGTCAATCACACACACGCTTATTGCGCACACACTCACCCATACACACTCGTTCACACACTCACCCATGCGCGCGCGCACGCACACTCACCCATGCGCGCGCACGACACTCACCCATGCACGCGCACGCACACTCACCCATGCACACACACTCACCCACCCATACCCGCACAAAAGGATATGTTGCACACACTGGCCAATTACACCTTCACACCGGCATGCTTTAAACGGCTAATGGACCCCACACACACCCGCTCAGATACATACTGTAACTTATTGACCCATACACACGGACCCAATCCTGCAGACGCGCCCCCATGACCAGAATCCATACCAGTGTGAACCAATTGACCTTCATTGAGAATGGATGTATTGGAAACTGCTCATCCCAGAATGCTTGCGTCGTTCATCAGTCTATGAGAACATGGCTATTAGCCGGCTCTTCTCGTCCTCAGACGCAGGCAGGTGGGTTGATGCCTCAATTACCATGCTTTAATGTTTGCAAATATGGCTGACCTCCGATGTCACCGCAGGGCTACAATTACAGATGATCTGCTCACACACACACACACACACACACACACACACACACACACACACACACACACACACACACACAGTCAGATTATCTCCACTTGAATGAAATGCCCCTGTCATATCAGGCAGTTTGAAATTGTGTCTGGGGTCGGCTAGATGTGTTTTGCCTGGAGGTTATATGGTACGTATATGAATCTCACCCATCTCTCCTGTCTCTTCCCCCCCCCCCCCCCCCCCCTTCCTCTTACGGACACATTACTGGAACACACGTAGCGTGAGAGGGAGGCATTGTTATAGCCATGCACATACTGACACTGACGGACATAGTGATTGCCACACTGCATATAGAAAGTCCCTTTCCTACTGTAGTTTACATGAACAGACAGATGCAACACACACACACACATTTCGTTCCTGCTTGACAGAGT
>NC_088399.1:60896090-60908590 GCF_034236695.1 Oncorhynchus nerka
ATTTAGTGTGAGTTCACAGAACAGACATTTAGTGTGAGTTCACAGAACAGACATTTAGTGTGAGTTCACAGAACAGACATTTAGTGTGAGTTCACAGAACAGACATTTAGTGCGAGTTCACAGAACAGACATTTAGTGCGAGTTCACAGAACAGACATTTAGTGCGAGTTCACAGAACAGACATTTAGTGCGAGTTCACAGAACAGACATTTAGTGCGAGTTCACAGAACAGACATTTAGTGCGAGTTCACAGAACAGACATTTAGTGCGAGTTCACAGAACAGACATTTAGTGCGAGTTCACAGAACAGACATTTAGTGCGAGTTCACAGAACAGACATTTAGTGTGAGTTCACAGGACAGACATTTAGTGTGAGTTCACAGGACAGACATTTAGTGTGAGTTCACAGGACAGACATTTAGTGTGAGTTCACAGGACAGACATTTAGTGTGAGTTCACAGGACAGACATTTAGTGTGAGTTCACAGGACAGACATTTAGTGTGAGTTCACAGGACAGACATTTAGTGTGAGTTCACAGGACAGACATTTAGTGTGAGTTCACAGGACAGACATTTAGTGTGAGTTCACAGAACAGACATTTAGTGTGCGTTCACAGGACAGACATTTAGTGTGCGTTCACAGGACAGACATTTAGTGTGCGTTCACAGGACAGACATTTAGTGTGCGTTCACAGGACAGACATTTAGTGTGAGTTCACAGGACAGACATTTAGTGTGAGTTCACAGGACAGACATTTAGTGTGCGTTCACAGGACAGACATTTAGTGTGCGTTCACAGGACAGACATTTAGTGTGAGTTCACAGATACGTGTGGGATAGGGACCAAATATCACCTCCTTTGATGCAGGTAGAGTTTTTAGGTTGCTTTTTGTGAAATAAACTCTCCTAACAAAGTGACACACTCAAAGGCTTTTACCTCAGCATTTCCTGACAATTATTCCCGACCCTAGTTTCTAGTGAAGATGATTAGTTATTTCTTCAACGGTTCTGAAGTCTAAGACAGGAACCCTTTAAGCCGAACTACTGTGTCTCAGGGAAATGTGCGATGCACAAGTAAGACATTCAGTTAGTGATGTGGTTGATTCCCTTTTTTCCTTTCCTTTCTTTTTTTCCCCCAAACAGTTCAATGGCTGAGAAAAGGGCGACAAGACAAACAACGTATTCAAATGTTAAAACCCCACCCACAGGTTAAAACACCACCCACAGGTTAAAACATCACCCACAGGTTAAAACACCACCCACAGGTTAAAACACCACCCACAGGTTAAAAGCCCACCCACAGGTTAAAACCCCACCCACAGCTTAAACCACAGGTTAAAACACCACCCACAGGTTAAAACACCACCCACAGGTTAAACCACCACCCGTACGGTAGTTGTCAAGTGAAAGAGTACGCTACGGATTCCCACTCATGTCGTGATCTATTTCACGTGCCTTAGTAGTGTCGAATGCGGATTTGTGATTCTGTGGTGTTGCGGTAGATTGTGCAGGTCGTAATATTATATGACCGTCTGTGTCCCACAGTTAAGATCCCGACCCGGAGGACCTACATAGACCCAGAGACGTGTGAGGACCTGGTGCAGGCTGTCCTCGCCTTTGCCAAAGAGCTCGACAACTCCAGCATCAAAATAGAGAGAATCGTGCACACAGGTACTGAGACAGTGATTTGGCTTTCATATACTCTCATATTCTCTTTCTTTGTGCTTCTGTCTTTTTCTTTGCCAATTTTCACTCCTCCCTGTTTGCCCTGTCTTTGTCTCCTTTTCTGTCTCTCCCCCCGCTCTTTCTTTCTCTCTCTCCTCCGCTCTCTCTCCTCCGCTCTCTCTCGCTCCTCCGCTCTCTCTCTCGCTCCTCCGGCTCTCTCTCTCGCTCCTCCGCTCTCTCTCTCTCTTTCGCTCCTCCGCTCTCTCTCGCTCCTCCGCTTTCTCTCGCTCCTCCGCTCTCTTCTCGCTCCTCCGCTCTCTCTCTCTCTCGCTCCTCCGCTTCTCTCTCGCTCCTCCGCTCTCTCTCTCGCTCCTCCGCTCTCTCTCTCGCTCTCTCTCGCTCCTCCGCTTCTCTCGCTCCTCCGCTCTCTCTCGCTTTCCTCCGCTCTCTCTCGCTCCTCCGCTCTTCGCTCTCCGCTCTCTCTTCGCTCTCGCTCCTCCGCTCTCTCTCTCGCTCTTCCCGCTTTCTCTTCGCTCTTCCGCTTCTCTCGCTCCTCCGCTCTTCTCTTCGCTCTCCGCTCTCTCTCTCGCTCTCCGCTATCTCGCTCTCGCTCTCTCTCGCTCTCGCTCCTCCGCTCTTCCGCTCCTCCGCTCTCTATCTCGCTCTCGCTCCTTCGCTCCTCTCGCTTTCTCTCTCGCTCCTCCGCTCCTCTTCGCTCTCGCTCTCTCTTCGCTTTTCTCTCGCTCCTCCGCTCTCTCTCGCTCCTCCGCTCTCTCTTCTCGCTCTTCTCTCTCGCTCTATCTCCCTCCGCTCTTCTCTCGCTCTCGCTCCTCCGCTTTCTCTCGCTCTCGCTCCTCCGCTCTCTCTCTCTCTTTCGCTCCTCCGCTCTCTCTCTCTCTCGCTCCTCCGCTCTCTCTCTCTCTCTCGCTCCTCCGCTCTCTCTCTCTCGCTCCTCCGCTCTCTCTCTCTCTCTCGCTCCTCCGCTCTCTCTCTCTCTCTCGCTCCTCCGCTCTCTCTCTCGCTCCTCCGCTCTCTCTCGCTCCTCCGCTCTCTCTCTCGCTCCTCCGCTCTCTCTCTCGCTCCTCCGCTCTCTCTCGCTCCTCCGCTCTCTCTCGCTCTCGCTCCTCCGCTCTCTCTCTCCTCTCTCTCCTCCGCTCTCTCTCTCTCTCTCTCTCTCTCTCTCTCTCTCTCTCTCTCTCTCTCTCTCTCTCTCTCTCTCTCTCTCTCACTCACCCCCAACTCTCTCTGGTACACCATTACTGTAGTCCACTATCTGACCCTCTCTCTGTGTCTCCACCTGCAGGTGATTTTGGGGAGGTGTGTCGTGGCTGTCTCAAGCTGCCCAGTAAGCGGGAGCTTCCGGTGGCCATCAAGGCACTGAGGGCCGGCTGCTCAGAGAAACAGAGGCGCTCCTTCCTCAGCGAGGCAGGGATACTGGGACAGTTTGACCACTCCAACATTGTCCGTCTGGAGGGGGTCATCACCAACGGTGAGCTAGTTACCTAAATCACAAATGAACCTCTAGCCCCTACGCACTTACAGTGCATTTGGAAAGTATTCAGACCCCTTCCCCTTTTCCACATTTTGTCACGTTACAGCCTTATTCTAAAATTGATTGACATTTCGAAAACAGGTTTTTAGAATGTATTAAAAAAAAAAAAAAAATGAAATATCTTATTAACATTAGTATTTGGGCCCTTTGCTATGAGACTCAAAATTGAGCTCAGGTGCATCCTGTTTCCGTTGTTAATCCTTGAGATGTTTCTACAACTTGATTGGAGTCCACCTGTGGTAAATTCAATTGATTGGACATGATTTGGAAAGGTACACACCTGTCTATATCAGGTCCCACAGTTGGCAGTGCATATCAGAGCAAAGACCAAGCTATGAGGTCGAAGGAATTGTCTGTAGAGCCCCGAGACAAGATTGTATCGAGGCACAGATCTGGGGAAGGGTACCAAAACATGTCTGCAGCATTGAAGGTCTCCTAGAACACAGTGTCCTCCATCCTTCTTAAGTCAAAGAAGTTTAGAACCACCAAGACTCTTCCTAGAGTAGAGTGTCCAGACAGAAGCCACTCCTCAGTAAAAGGCTCATGACAGCCCACTTGGAGTTTGCCAAAAAGCACCTAAAGGACTCGCAGACCATGAGAAACAATATTCTCTGGTCTGATGAAACCAAGATTGAACTCTTTGGCCTGAATGCCAAGTGTCACGTCTGGCGAAAACCTGGCACCATCCCTACGGTGAAGTATGGTGGTGGCAGCATCATGCTGTGGGGTGAAGGTTCACCTTCCAACAGGACAACGACCCTAAGCACACAGCCAAGACAACGCAGGAGTGGCTTTGGGACAAATCTCTGAATGTCCCTTGAGTGGCCCAGCCAGAGCCCAGACTTGAATCCGATCAAACATCTCTGGAGAGACCCGAAAATAGCTGTGCAGAGATGCTCCCCATCCAACCTGACGGAGCTTGAGAGGATCTGCAGAGAAAAATGGGAGAAATTCCCCAAATACAGGTGTGCCAAGCTTGTAGTGTCACCCAACAAGACTCGAGGCTGTAATCGCTGCCAAAGGTGCTTCAACAAAGTACTGATAAATGTACAAATATTTTTACATTGTCATTATGTGGTATTGTGTGTGGATTGATGGGGGGGGGGGGACAATGGGGTCAAGGGGTCTGAATACTTTCCGACTGTGCCGTACACCTAGCTCCTATTTACTATGCTTTAATAAGGGGGTGCCTGTCTGACAAACTAAAAAGATCTCCTCCACCACAAAACTCAACGCACAAACCCCATACGATTAACTACGTGACACAGACAGCAGTTGAGGTCCAGCAAGGGAAGGGAGGGAGGGAAAGCGAGAGGATGAAGTATAATGTTGACGGAGAAAGGTAGGCGAGGAGAGGTTTAGAGCGTTTCAGAGGGCTACTGTAGAAGGGCAAGGTGCGTGTGAGTCAGGTGAGGAAGAACCAGGGTAGGGAGGGATGGGATTGGATGGGAGCAGTGCCTGCCTGGCTGAACACACAGTCTGCAGCAGATGTGCTGGATACGGTAATTGGTGCTAGAGACACAGCGGGATTCTGAAACGCACTTTCGCGCACACCCCTGCCGCCTCACGCGGGCGTGCACACACTCGATTAAACTCACACATATACACACACCCCCCACACACACACACACACACACACACACACACACACACACACACACACACACACACACACACACACACACACACACACACACACACACACACACACCACCCTCAGATTGCAAATCACCTGCATTGCATTGCTTACCCCCCGCTAGCCCGCCATTCAACCCCTTCCACCCCCACAGCCCACCTGTCAGCCCCCACCCCCTCTCCTCTCTCCTGCCTCCTCCCTCCTCTCCTCCCTCCTTTCTCTCTCCATCTGAGGTCTGCAGCGCTGCAGGGAAGGTCATTAGAGAGACTGAGACGTGCTGCTAGCTAAGCGTCCAGCAGGGGGCACCAGGGGAGGGGTGGGACATGTAGGGTGCTCGGTAGCGTAGTATGTTGGGGGGGGTGGATCAGCAGGATAATTAATCTGGTAGAAGAGGTAGAGTGTCTTGTAGTGAAGCGGGATAGAAAATGTCATAGCGTACTCATTGAGGGGCGATAGTGTGCCAGTGTGTGTGGTGCGGTAGTGATAGGTTAGTTAGATGGGGAGTGTGAAGCAGTAGTTCTGTATGTTAGTCTTGCATACTAACATAGACAGATGATGTGATCAAACAGAATGATGGTGCCGTGTAATAGTGTAGTCCTGCCTTCCTCTCCTCCAGTCTGTCTGTCTTTGATTGAGGGGGACTGATAGTGTCCATTTATGAGGCACTTAAATCCCAGCCACGGCCATCAAGGGGGCTGTGTGTGTAAGACCTCAGTTTCCATGTTACTATGCTCATCTCTGTCTGACGCACACACCACCTGGTTACTAGCGGAGTCACAGCTTCCTCCCTTTATCCTGACTACTCGCTCCCCTTCTCTCCCTTTCTCCTGACCACTCGCTCCCCTTCTCTCCCTTTCTTTCTCCTGACCACTCGCTCCCCTTCTCTCCCTTTCTTTCTCCTGACCACTCGCTCCCCTTCTCTCCCTTTCTTTCTCCTGACCACTCGCTCCCCTTCTCTCCCTTTCTTTCTCCTGACTCCTCGCTCCCCTTCTCTCCCTTTCTTTCTCCTGACTCCTCGCTCCCATTCTCTCTCTTTCTTTCTCCTGACTACTCGCTCCCCTTCTCTCCCTTTCTTTCTCCTGACTACTCGCTCCCCTTCTCTCCCTTTCTTTCTCCTGACTACTCGCTCCCCTTCTCTCCCTTTCTTTCTCCTGACTACTCGCTCCCCTTCTCTCCCTTTCTTTCTCCTGACTACTCGCTCCCCTTCTCTCCCTTTCTTTCTCCTGACTACTCGCTCCCCTTCTCTCCCTTTCTCCTGACCACTCGCTCCCCTTCTCTCCCTTTCTCCTGACCACTCGCTCCCCTTCTCTCCCTTTCTCCTGACCACTCGCTCCCCTTCTCTCCCTTTCTTTCTCCTGACCACTCGCTCCCCTTCTCTCCCTTTCTTTCTCCTGACTACTCGCTCCCCTTCTCTCCCTTTCTTTCTCCTGACTACTCGCTCCCCTTCTCTCCCTTTCTTTCTCCTGACTACTCGCTCCCCTTCTCTCCCTTTCTTTCTCCTGACTACTCGCTCCCCTTCTCTCCCTTTCTTTCTCCTGACTACTCGCTCACCATCTCACCCTCCTTATTCCACCACTCAATAAAAGCTTGTTTTTTCTCGTGTTTCTGTTCTCTCTCTCTTTCTCTCTCTCCCCCTCTCGTGTTTCTGTCTTCTCTCTCTCCCCCTCTCGTGTTTCTGTCTTCTCTCACTGTCTCTCCCCCTTTCGTGTTTCTGTCTTCTCCCTTCTCTCCCCTTTCTTTCTCTGACTCTCTCGCTCTCTTTCCCCTTCTCCTGTTTCTGTCTTCTCTCTCTCGCTCTCTTTCCCCCTCTCGTGTTTCTGTCTTCTCTCCTCTTCTCCCCTTCTCGTGTTTCTGTCTTCTCTCTCCCACTCTCGTGTTTCTGTCTTCTCCCCCTCGTGTTTCTGTCTTCTCTCTCTCGCTCTCTTTCCCCCTCTTCTCTGACTCTCGCTCCTCTTCTCTCCCTTTCTGTTTCTGTCTTCTCTCTCTCGCTCTCTTTCCCCCTCTCTGTTTCTGTCTTCTTTCTCTCGTGTTTCTGACTTCTTTCCCCCTCGTGTTTCTGTCTTCTCCTCTCACTCTCTCCCACTTTCTTTTCTGTCTTCTGACCACTGTTTCTGTCTCCCCACTTCTTTCTGTCTTCTTTCCCACTTTGTTTCTGTCTTCTTTCCCACTCTCGTGTTTCTGTCTTCTTTCCCACTCTCGTGTTTCTGTCTTCTTTCCCACTTTGTTTCTGTCTTCTTTCCCACTCTCGTGTTTCTGTCTTCTTTCCCACTCTCTGTTTCTGTCTTCTTTCCCACTCTCGTGTTTCTGTCTTCTTTCCCACTTCTGTTTCTGTCTTCTTTCCCACTCTCTGTTTCTGTCTTCTTTCCCACTCTCGTGTTTCTGTCTTCTTTCCCACTCTCGTGTTTCTGTCTTCTCTCACTCTCTCGTGTTTCTGTCTTCTCTCACTTCTCTCCCCTTTCTGTTTCTGTCTTCTCTCTCACCTCTTTCCCCCTCTCGTGTTTCTGTCTTCTTTCCCTCTCGTGTTTCTGTCTTCTTTCCCTCTCGTGTTTCTGTCTTCTTTCCCTCTCGTGTTTCTGTCTTCTTTCCCTCTCGTGTTTCTGTCTTCTTTCCCTCTCGTGTTTCTGTCTTCTTTCCCTCTCGTGTTTCTGTCTTCTCTCTCTCTCTCCCCTTCTCGTGTTTCTGTCTTCTTTCCCCCTCGTGTTTCTGTCTTCTCTCTCTCTCTCTGTTTCTGTCTTCTTTCCCACTCTCTGTTTCTGTCTTCTTTCCCCCTCGTGTTTCTGTCTTCTCTCACTCTCTCTCTCCCCTTCTTTCCCCCTCGTGTTTCTGTCTTCTCTCTCTCTCTCTCCCCTTCTCGTGTTTCTGTCTTCTCTCCCACTCTCGTGTTTCTGTCTTCTTTCCCCTCTCGTGTTTCTGTCTTCTTTCCCACTCTCTGTTTCTGTCTTCTTTCCCACTCTCGTGTTTCTGTCTTCTTTCCCACTCTCGTTTGTCGTCTCTCTTCCCCTTTCGTGTTTCTGTCTTCTCTCTTTACTAGTTTGATACACCTTGGCCACCTGTGCTCAGCGAGTGTGAGAAGTGTGTGTCTGTGATAGCAGCACACAGGTCATTCTGCTCCTCCAGATCAGTTTCTTAACCTTTATTTATGCAGGGTTTTTTTCCTCATTGAGGAAACATTTCTTTTTCAAGAGAGACCTGGTCAAAAGGGTGAAGGATGGCGGTACATAACCACTGCTGCCCCTGAGCCAACTGGACTACACTGATGTGTGTGTGTGTGTGTGTGTGTGTGTGTGCGCAGGTAACACCATGATGATTGTGTTGTTTCTGTCTTCTCTCACTGTCTCTCCCCCTTTCGTGTTTCTGTCTTCTCTCACTGTCTCTCCCCCTTTCGTGTTTCTGTCTTCTCTCTCTCGCTCTCTTTCCCCCTCTCGTGTTTCTGTCTTCTCTCTCTCGCTCTCTTTCCCCCTCTCGTGTTTCTGTCTTCTCTCACTCTCTCTCCCCTTCTCGTGTTTCTGTCTTCTCTCTCCCACTCTCGTGTTTCTGTCTTCTTTCCCCCTCGTGTTTCTGTCTTCTCTCTCTCGCTCTCTTTCCCCCTCTCGTGTTTCTGTCTTCTCTCTCTCGCTCTCTTTCCCCCTCTCGTGTTTCTGTCTTCTTTCCCCCTCTCGTGTTTCTGTCTTCTTTCCCTCTCGTGTTTCTGTCTTCTTTCCCCCTCGTGTTTCTGTCTTCTCTCTCTCACTCTCTCCCACTTTCGTGTTTCTGTCTTCTTTCGCTCTCGTGTTTCTGTCTTCTTTCCCACTCTCGTGTTTCTGTCTTCTTTCCCACTCTCGTGTTTCTGTCTTCTTTCCCACTCTCGTGTTTCTGTCTTCTTTCCCACTCTCGTGTTTCTGTCTTCTTTCCCACTCTCGTGTTTCTGTCTTCTTTCCCACTCTCGTGTTTCTGTCTTCTCTCACTCTCTCGTGTTTCTGTCTTCTCTCACTCTCTCTCCCCTTCTCGTGTTTCTGTCTTCTCTCTCTCGCTCTCTTTCCCCCTCTCGTGTTTCTGTCTTCTTTCCCTCTCGTGTTTCTGTCTTCTTTCCCTCTCGTGTTTCTGTCTTCTTTCCCTCTCGTGTTTCTGTCTTCTTTCCCTCTCGTGTTTCTGTCTTCTTTCCCTCTCGTGTTTCTGTCTTCTCTCTCTCTCTCCCCTTCTCGTGTTTCTGTCTTCTTTCCCCCTCGTGTTTCTGTCTTCTCTCTCTCTCTCGTGTTTCTGTCTTCTTTCCCACTCTCGTGTTTCTGTCTTCTTTCCCCCTCGTGTTTCTGTCTTCTCTCTCTCTCTCTCCCCTTCTCGTGTTTCGGTCTTCTTTCCCCCTCGTGTTTCTGTCTTCTCTCTCTCTCTCTCTCCCCTTCTCGTGTTTCTGTCTTCTTTCCCACTCTCGTGTTTCTGTCTTCTTTCCCACTCTCGTGTTTCTGTCTTCTTTCCCACTCTCGTGTTTCTGTCTTCTTTCCCACTCTCGTGTTTCTGTCTTCTTTCCCACTCTCGTTTGTCGTCTCTCTTCCCCGCTCTCGTGTTTCTGTCTTCTCTCTCTTTACTAGTTTGATACACCTTGGCCACCTGTGCTCAGCGAGTGTGAGAAGTGTGTGTGGTTATTAAAGTTGGTGTGACTGTGATAGCAGCACACAGGTCATTCTGCTCCTCCAGATCAGTTTCTTAACCTTTATTTATGCAGGGTTTTTTTCCTCATTGAGGAAACATTTCTTTTTCAAGAGAGACCTGGTCAAAAGGGTGAAGGATGGCGGTACATAACCACTGCTGCCCCTGAGCCAACTGGACTACACTGATGTGTGTGTGTGTGTGTGTGTGTGTGTGTGTGTGTGTGTGTGTGTGTGTGTGTGCGCAGGTAACACCATGATGATTGTGTTGGAGAGCATGTCCAATGGGTCCCTGGACTCCTTCCTCAGGGTAAGTGTGTGTGTCTTTTTTGTGCTCTTAGAAAACAGTGTTTACCTCACCATGACTCCTGGTCTAGTTTCCAAACGTTACATAAGATGTTGGTATGAAGTAAATCCCTAGGCATATGGTGTATCATTGGGTTTATAAGCCATATGACTAACAGTAAAAGACATCATGTTATTCAATCCTTTATAACTGAGTTTGTTCTCCATTGCACTGAAATGTTACAATTTCATATGGGCCTGATATTGTTGGTCCCAACCCACTATTTGAGATACACTGTCCAAACCACACAATTAAATATATCAGTGTTATATTTAGGGTTGCCAAATTCTGGGAACTTTCCCAAAATTCCAAGGTTTTCCAGAAATTCCCGGAATAAGGAGGGGAAAAACAGGACATCCAGAAACTTGGGACCAGAATTTCTGGAAATAATTGGAACTTTGGGAAAACAACCCTAATTATATTGCATCTCTATGGTCCTAACCCACTCCCTCCCTCCCCCTCTCCAGAAGCATGAGGGCCAGCTCTCTGTGCTCCAGTTGATGGACATGCTGGGGGGCGTGGCCTCTGGGATGAAGTACCTGACAGAGATGGGCTTCGTCCACCGCCGCCTGGCCGCCCACAAGGTACTGGTCAACGCCAGCCTGGGCTGCAAGGTGTCCGGCTTCAGACCACTCCAAGAGGACAAGATGGAGGCCATCTACAGCGCAATGGTGAAACTACTTATATTACATAGCTAATTATACAATAAAAATATAATTATACAATAAAAATAAACTACTACTGTATATTACTACCTATAGTCTTTACTCTTTACCCATAGAGGCCATCTTCACGACTGGTGAGACTACTCACTGTGATGGGTACTAGATTTACTGTCTTGTTTAGTCTTTACCAGTAGAGGCCATCTTCACCACTGGTGAGACTACTCACTGTGATGGGTACTAGATTTACTGTCTTGTTTAGTCTTTACCCGTAGAGGCCATCTTCACCACTGGTGAGACTACTCACTGTGATGGGTACTAGATTTACTGTCTTGTTTAGTCTTTACCTGTAGAGGCCATCTTCACCACTGGTGAGACTACTCACTGTGATGGGTACTAGATTTACTGTCTTGTTTAGTCTTTACCCGTAGAGGCCATCTTCACCACTGGTGAGACTACTCACTGTGATGGGTACTAGATTTACTGTCTTGTTTAGTCTTTACCCGTAGAGGCCATCTTCACCACTGGTGAGACTACTCACTGTGATGGGTACTAGATTTACTGTCTTGTTTAGTCTTTACCTGTGAGGCCATCTTCACCACTGGTGAGACTACTCAGATTTAGATTTACTGTCTTGTTTAGTCTTTACCCACTGGTGAGACTACTCACTGAGGCCATCTTCACCACTGGTGAGACTACTCACTGTGATGGGTACTAGATTTACTGTCTTGTTTAGTCTTTACCCATGTTTTTATTTATTTAACCTTTATTTAACCAGGTAGGCTAGTTGAGAACAAGTTCTCATTTACAACTGCGACCTGGCCAAGAATAAAGCAAAGCAGTTTGACACAAACAACAACACAGAGTTACACATGGAGTAAAACAAACATACAGTCAATAATACAGTAAAAACAAGTCTATATACAGTGTGTGAAAATGAGGTAAGATAAGGAGGTAAGGCAATAAATAGGCCATAGTGGTGATATAATTACAATTTAGCAATTAAACACTGGAATGATAGATGTGCAGAAGATAAATGTGCAAGTAGAGATACTGGGGTGCAAAGGAGGAAAATATATATATTATTTTAAAAACAGTATGTGGATGAGGTAGTTGGATGGGCTATTTACAGAGTGGCTATGTACAGGTGCAATGATCTGTGAGCTGCTCTGACAGCTGGTGCTTAAAGTTAGTGAGGGAGATATGAGTCTCCAGCTTCAGTGATTTTAGTAGACCACACTGCTGAGAGAACTAGCTGATATTTTCTCCTATTAAATATATTACGCCTAATAAATATAAAAATCCTATCTTATAGAAAATGCTATAAAAATCCTACATTCAAAATGTAGGCAGCGTAGCCTAGTGGTTAGAGCGTTGGACTAGTAACTGGAAGGTTGCGAGTTCAAACCCCCGAGCTGACAAGGTACAAATCTGTCGTTCTGCCCCTGAACAGGCAGTTAACCCACTGTTCCCAGGCCGTCATTGAAAATAAGAATGTGTTCTTAACTATAATCCTATTTTATAGAATATGCTATAAAAATCCTACATTAAAATGACAGTTAAGTATTTTATAGAAGCGCATTGAAGCCGGTGGGAGAAGTTTGCGTTTAATTGCATTTGTTCTTTGTATTTCCTCTTGTGTTGAATCTGATGTGTGTAGTGCAGACCGCCTTACAATAGTTTCTATAATGAATCCGGGTTTCCCTGTGGTTTCTCTTTCTCGCTCTCTCACTGTTTTCACTCTCTCTGGGATGACAGTGGTTGATTAGATGTTCTGTTTAGTGTTCTTTTTTGAGGCAGTATATGGGATGCAGAGTGCAGTAGGATGTTTAAAAGTAGACCCTAACACAATACTGTGCTGTGACGAGGCCGGCTAACATGAAGCGTGTTTATACAAGATGTCAAGTGTGGATTTGAACATCTCTCGCTCTCTGTCTCTCTCAGCATGGGGGGAAGAGTGTGGTGTTGTGGACGGCCCCAGAGGCCATCCAGTACCACCGCTACAGCTCAGCGTCTGACG